>NC_143158.1:13467142-13531894 GCF_041381405.1 Jatropha curcas | reverse complement strand
CACAAAAGGGAGAATGTTCTTTACATTACCTCCCAAAAGTAGTAGGTCCCGCTGAGTTTACAGTGGCCCCGACTCAGATCACACATGTCATCATACGTGCGGCTCAGAATAGCGCCGGCCCAGTCGTACTCCTCAAGATGGGCCAGATTTTCCAAACTCTTCAAGATGGAAGGATTAAACTTATCCTTCCTGTTGGACCAGAAGGTCGAAGCGAACAGCAGCAACAAAGTGAATTTGGCCACCTGAGTAGCCGTCAGCTCTCCCTGCCTATATCTAGCATAAATGTCGGGGGTCTGGAGGGATAACCAACGTCTGGAAACACTCAAAACGGGAGTAGTAGAGCTTGGCCCGACAATCCGGGGCAGGTCGATCCCTATCAGCTCAACCATCCGATCAGGAGAGACCGCTGAAAAATCAGTGGGGGTCATTGTCATCTCAGCCCAAGGGAAATGGAAAGTATTGGTGGTGTCCCACCATCTCTCGGCCAACGCGCCCAGTAAGTCCTTGTAATTGTGCCGAGCCATCTCAAGATGTCTTAAAAAGTCCAGATGAGAGGGACTGATAATGGCTCCGACCAGGTTGTTGTGGTCGAGTATCTCGACCGGGATTTCAGCAACAGAGGTCTCGCCTACGTCCAATCTAATGTGTGTATCCTAAAAGGTAAAGCAGTCTAAGAGTTATTCCTTGGTTCCTTACTAAGGGTAATATCTTAATTCTATCCTAGCATGCATGCTAATAAAACAGTAAGTGCAGAAATTTAAAAAAAAAAAAAAAGTTCACATTTTGGCCCCTAATGCCCAAAAATTCCCAATTTGGCCCCAAAGGCCCAAAAAATGCCCAATTTGGCCACAAAGGCCCAAAAGTTCACATTTTGGCCCCGAAGGCCTAAAAAAAAAAAAGAAAAAATAATAAATAAACAAATAAAAGTGAAAGGGAGCTTACCTGGGCGTAGACGCCAGTGTCAGTGTCTGCCGTGACATTGACTTCGTCGAGGGAAATCCCCAGAGACTCCAGAAAATCCTCGTCGCTAAGATCTGAGGAAACCATGGAGGAAGGAAGCTTTGAAGCTTTGGAAATTGAGAGAATTTTGAGAGAGATCTTAGAGTTGGAAAGTTTAAAATGAATGTAGAAGTGAAACTTCAGCTATTTATAAGGAAATAGCCAAAAGGCGGGTCTTTTGGACGCGTCTGATTTTTGCCTTCAAAATTTGTTTTTCAGACAACCACCGACGCCTATAAATCATTTTTATTGTTGCCGGTAGGGGGCAACTGTGAATACTAAAATTTTGAGGCTCAAAAAGCCTATTTTTCCGGACTGTAAACAGTCCGGCCAGACCGGAGGCCATTCGGAAAAGTTCATCGAAAGTATGCCAATATGGTACTTGAAACGTCCGGAAAATTACGAGGATCGCAGAACTGGTCCCGGAATATTTTTTGGACGTACGGAACTCCCGAAAAAGCCTTCGGAACGAAAAACTAGCGAGTGGACAGGCCACGACTGGAGCGCCCGCCTCCACGGCGGTAGCGCCCGCCCTCCAGCCTGTTTTTCCCAATAAATACAGCCCCGAATCGACAGTTTTACTCACTCGGTCTGTGTTGACGGACGCTCTCTTCTCCCCTACGCTCCTTGCGGTTCTTTTATTGCTTTTCTGCATTTAGTGTTGGCTTTTATTACTCTGCTGTTGTGATATTTGGTCACTTAATTAAATTAATTTTAATTAATATTCCCTAAACGAGGAGCTTAATCAGGAATTTTCAAGCTGAAGCTAAGAAGCGGCCGCCGATTAACTTAGGTAATAACGAAACTTGTGAATACTCAAATTTTGAGGCTCAAAAAGCCAGTTTTCCCGGACTGCGAACAGTTCGGCCGGACTAGAGGCCATTTTGGAAATTTACCAGAGGTATGCCAATATGGTACTTGAAACGTCCGGGACGTCGTAAGGATCGCGGAACTGGTTCCAGAATATTTTTTGGAGGTCCGGAACTCCCGAAAAAGCCCCCGGAGCGTCAAATTAGCAAAGTCACCAGGCACAGCGGCTTCGGCCGCCGGCCCCGGTGGCTCGGGCCGCCGGAGACGGGGGCCCCGGCCACCGACCCTGGCGGTCCCGCCCGCAGTAGGTTCGGCGGCTCGGCCACCGGCCTCCGGCGGCTCGGCCACTTGCCACCGGCGGCCAAGGCCGCCGAACCCAGCGGCCCAGGCTGCCGAAACAGTCCGTTTTGCCTATAAATTGGCCCCGAGGCCCTCGTTTCAACCCACTGAGTCTGTGTTGACGGACGCTCCTTCTCCCCTACGCTCCTTGCGATTCTTTACTGCTTTTCTGCATTTTAGTTTAGCTTTATTGCTTTCTTGCTTTGTTAAATGGTCACTAAATTTAAATTAATTAATATTCCCTTAACGAGGAGCTTAACCTGGAGTTAAGAAGTGGCCGACGATTAAATCAAGTACATAAACTAAACTCTGCCTATTTAATTTTAAACACTTCATGCATGCTTCTCTTCTACTCCTAAATTCTACAACTGCATAAATGCATTCATGCCATCATTTAGGCAAATAAACTGCCTTAATTAAATATGATTAAGCTTGAATGCCCGGTTAATTAATTCTGAATAATCAAATTTTGGGGCTCAAAAAGCCAGTTTTTCGGGACTGCAAACAGTCCGGCCGGACCGGAGGCCATTTTGGAAATTTACCGAAAGTATGCCAATATGGTACTTGAAACGTCCGGGACGTCGCGAGGATCGCGGAACTGGTTCCGAAATATTTTTTAGAGGTCTGGAACTCCCGAAAAAGCCCCCGGAGCATCAAATTAGCAAAGCCACCAGACACGGCGGCTCCGGCCGTCGGAGACGGCGGCCCCGGCCACCGACCCTGGCAGTCCCACCCGCCGTAGGTTCGGCGGCTCGGCCGCCGGTGCCCGAGCCGCCGAACCCAGCGGCCCAGGCCGCCGAAACAGTCCGTTTTGCCTATAAATTGGCCCCGAGGCCCTCTTTTCAACTGACTCAGTCTGTGTTGACGGACGATCCTTCTCCCCTACGCTCCTTGCGATTCTTTTACTGCTTTTCTGCATTTTTAATTTAGCTTTTATTGCTTTCTTGCTTTGATATTTGGCCACTTAAATTAAATTAATTCTAAATTAATATTCCCCAAACGAGGAGCTTAGTCCGGAGTTTTTCAAGCTGAAGCTAAAAAGCGGTCGCCGGTTAACTCAGGTAAATAAACAAAACTCTACTCATTTAATTTTAGCACTTCATGCATATTTCTCTTCTACTCCTAATAACTCTACAACTGCATAAACGCATTCATGTCATCAATTAGGCAAATAAACTGCCTCAATCAAATATGATTAAGCTTAAACACCCGGTTAATTAATAATCGTGGTATTAATGCTAAATCTGACAATATTGGCTTAAAGTACCTAGTCAATTAATGACTATGGTATAATCGCCTTTATTTCGAACAGTCTGGATTAAGTCCAATTAATCAATAATTGTGGCTAAATAGCCTTAATTAATCACGTTCTTTTGGCAATAAAATTGCCTACATTGCAGTTTAATTAATTACTTTTGGAAAACAAATTGCCTATAAGTAAGATTAATTATTCTTTTAGCGACAAATCGCTTAAATTGAATTTTTTGGCAAAATGCCTAGAATTAATCAATCATTTTGGCGACAATCGCCCAAAAATCACTTTTGGCAAATAAATTGCCTTAAATCCATTCAATTTTGGCGACAATCGCCCGAATCAACATTTTTTGGCAATAAATTGCCTAAATCAATATTTTGGCTTTAAAGCCTTAAATCCATTCAATTTTGGCGACAATCGCCCGAATCAACATGTTTTGGCAATAAATTGCCTAAATCAATATTTTGGCTTTAAAGCCTAAAATCATTCAATTTTGGCGACAAACGCCCAATGAATCAAATTTTGGCAACAATTGCCTAAATCACTTCAATTTTTGGCAACACTTGCCTAAATCATTTCTTTTTGGCTCAAAGCCTTAAATCAACACTTTTGGCAGAAAATGCCTAAAGATCAATCTATTTTCAGGCAAAATGCCTAAACAAAATGCACAAAGCATACACGCACTCATGCATAAAGCATACCCATTCAAAGCCCTTTTAAAAAGGCATATCGAACTACGTTGACTTTGATCTTCCATTCAAACGGAAGTACGTAGGCACATTAGGGATTTAACCCCGAGCGGCAAGTCGAAAATCACATAAGCATTTTTTAATTGGTCCAAATTACATTAATCGCCTTGCAAAGCATTCACTCATGGTTAGTTCATCAACATGACATAGTCTCGGGATCCACCTCGGGTTCGTAGACCATGCCTTAACATTGGGATAATTAATCTAGTAATTAGGTTAATTAAAATTGGAGTCACTTAGGGTTTTTTCCTAGTTTACCCTGAAATAATTAAACAAGGTGGCGACTCATACATTCACGTGCATTTCTGCCCTTAGTCACACGCATTCATAATGCTGTGATATTTGGGATAGGGGTTCACATTAATAATCGTGGTATTAAGCTTAAATCCGACAATATCAGCTAGAAAAGACCTAGTTAATTAATAACTACGGTTAATTGCCTTTATTTCGAACAGTCTGGCTTAAGTCCAATTAATCAATAATTGTGGCTAAAAAGCCTTAATCAATCACGTTTTGGCAACAAATCACCTACAATTAAATCAACCCCATTTTGGCAACAAATTGCCCACGGTTCAATCAATTTTTGGCAAACAAATTGCCTATAAATTAGATTAACCACTTTTTAGCGACAAATCGCTTAAATCAAAAGCTTTGGCAAAATGCCTTAGAATTAATCAATCTTTTGGCTAAAAGCCTTCAAACAATCATTTTGGCGACAATCGCCTAAATTACATCAACTTTTGGCAAAAATTGCCTAAATCAATTCATTTTGGCTAAAAGCCTTCAAATAATCAATTTTGGCGACAAACGCCCAAATCAATCAAACTTTTGGCAATAAATTGCCTAAATCAAGCTTTCGGCTAGAAGCCTTCAAATACCAACTTTTGGCACAAATGCCTTAATCACTTTGGCGACAAATCGCCTAACCATTTTTTGGCAACAAATTGCCTAAATCAACCCATTTTTGGCTAAAAGCCTTAAATCATTCAATTTTGGCGACAATCGCCCAATCAACATTTTTGGCAATAAATTGCCTAAATTAATCTTTTTGGCTAAAAGCCATTAAAATCAACATTTTTGGCAACAAATGCCTCAAATATCAAATCAATCAACTCTTTGGCAAAATGCCTAAACAAAATGCACGAAGCATACACACACTCATGCATTAAGCATACCCATTCAAAGCCCTTTTAAAAAGGCCTATCGAACTACATTGACTTTGATCTTCCATTCAAACGGAAGTACGTAGGCACGTTTGGGATTTAACCCCGAGCGGCAAGTCGAAATCACTTAAACATCTCATTGGTCGAAATTACATCTTTCACCTTGCAAAGCATGCATTTCATTGGTTAGTTTATCAACATGACATGGTCTCGGGATCCACCTCGAGTTTGCACACCATGCCTTAGACATTGGGATAATTAATCTAATAATTAGGTTAATTAAAATTGGAGTCACTTAAGGTTTTTTTCCTAGTTTACCCTAAAATAATTAAACAATGTGGCGACTCATACATTCACGTGCATTTCTGTCCTTTATCACATGCATTCATATGCTTGTGTTTGCGAGGTAGGGGTTCACAAAACTCTGCCCATTTAATTTCAGCATTTTGTGCATATTCTCTTCTACTTCAATTCTGAATTAAACTGCTGCATAAATGCATTCACGTCATCAATTTGGCAAATAAACTGCCTCAATTAAATATGATTAAGCTTAAATGCCCGGTTAATTAATAATCGTGGTGTTAAAGCCTAAATCCGACAATATTGGCTAAAGTATCTAGTCAATTAATGACTACGGTATAATCGCCTTTATTTCAAACAGTCCGGCTTAAGTGCAATTAATCAATAATTGTGGCTAAATAGCCTTAATTAACCACGTTTTTTTGGCAATAAATTGCTTATATTGCAATTCAATTGATCACTTTTGGCAAACAAATTGCCTATAAATAAGATTAGCCATTTTTAGCGACAAATCGCTTAAATCGAAGCTTTGGCAAAATGCCTTGAATTAATCAATCTTTGGGCTAAAAGCCTTAAATCAATCATTTTGGCGACAAATCGCCCAATCAACACTCTTGGCAAACAAATTTCCTAAATCAACCATTTTGGCAACAAAAAGCCCAAACATCAGTTTTTGGCAACAAAAAGCCCAAACATCAATTTTTGGCAATAAATTGCCCAATCAATTAATTTTGGCGACAATCGCCTAAATCACATCAACTTTTGGCAACAAATTGCCTAAATCAATCTTTTTGGCTAAAAGCCTTAAATCAACACTTTTGGCAACAAACGCCTAATCAAATCAATCAATTCTTTGGCAAAATGCCTAAACAAAATGCACGAAGCATACACACACTCATGCATTAAGCATACCCATTCAAAGCCCTTTAAAAAAGGCCTATCGAACTACGTCGACTTTGATCTTCCATTCAAACGGAAGTACGTAGGCACGTTTGGGATTTAACCCCGAGCGGCAACTCGAAATCACTTAAACATTTCATTGGTCCAATTACCTTGCAAAGCATTCATTCATTGGTTAGTTCATCAACATGACATGGTCTCGGGATCCACCTCGGGTTTGCAAACTATGCCTTAAGCTTTGGGATAATTAATCTAGTAATTAGGTTAATTAAAATTGGAGTCAACTTAGGGTTTTTCCTAGTTTACCCTAAAATAATTAAACAAGGTGGCGACTCACACATCCACGTGCATTTCTGCCCTTAGTCATATTCATTATATGCCTATTTTTGGGGGAGGGGTTCACAGCTCCGCATAAGGAAGTCAAAGCTCTCAAAGATTGGAGTTCTGGTTGGTTAAGGCCAAGGCAATGAAGAGAAAAAGAGAGAAAGAAAGAGACAAAAAGAAAAACAAAAGAAAAACAAAAACAAAGCAAAGAAAAAGAAAAAGAAAAAGAAAATAAAGAAAAAAGAAAAAAACTCGAGGGGCTGAAAGGAGTCGAGCGAGAAGAAGTCACCACCAATAAAGAAGTCGAGCACGAGAGTAAAAAGGCACTGAGGAGGTCATTGTCAATCCTGCTCATTAGATTTTGAAGGAAATAAGATCTTCTATAGAAGAGAGTTTTGGGGAGGCCGGATCCTCCCTTCTTCTAATAATTCGTATTTGATTCTGATCGTAACAAAATCTTCTCTGTTTTTCAATAAAACGCACTTTAATTTTGCTTATTTTGTTTGATATTTTTCCTGAAGATTCCATTCATCAAGTAGATAAGCCCATGCTCATATTTGGCATAAACTAATCACACATGATTGAATTTAATATTAACACAAAAGACAATTTGTTAATTTTGCCTAACATGTTGCAAGAATTAAACACGAAATTTCAAAATCTACTCATACATAAGAAAGAAGCCTTCGCATGGAGCTACGAGGACATGCCAGGTATTGACAGTTCTATGAGCACTCTGTTTATTGTATCCTGGGGGTCAAGCCAGTGAAACAGAAGAGGAAAAGGTTGAGATCAGAATGGGCCAAAAGGGTTAGAGGGGAAATGGCCAAGCAGCTTGGTGGTAGGATTTCTAGAAGTGGTTCACTATCCTAATTAGCTAGCCAACATTGTTCCAATTCCCAAGAAGGACTGAAGGGTCAAAACGAGTGCAATGGACTACCAAAAGAATTTATCCAAAATCAGCTACTCGAGATGACAAATGAGCCTTACAACTCTTGGCATTAATTCGCAGTCTTAGACAGTCAAATTTACAAGAGAATGCCAAATGGTGTATTCTTGAGATGTATATCAATGAAGGAAGCTAAGGAAATAATGGAGTAGATCCACGCGGGAGTTCACGGCACCCACATGAGTGGAAAAGATTTAGCGAAGAATATTCTTTCACAAGGGTTCTACTAGTTGGCAAAGGGGTTGTATTTTCTTTGTGAAAAGGTGCTTCGAAATAACATATTCTTAGAGACCTAAGCCACATTCCACCGTTAGTATTACATCCTTCTATTTTGCCATGACCATTTGCAGCTTGGGGAATAAATATCATTGGCAAAACTTCACCACTGGTTTCCAATTAACATGAATTTGTAGTGGTGGCAGTGGACTATTTCTCGAGATGGGTCAAGCCAGAATCTTTTAAGAGCATCGGCGCCAAGCAAATGGCCAAATTCATTGAAAAGAACTTGATTTGCAAATATGGGATCCCCCATCATATAGTGACAGATAATGGAGTTCAATTCCAATTGGAAGTAAAGACACTGTTAGAGAAGTATGGAATTGAGCATCATAAATCTTCATTGAGTCGTCCACAGGTGAATGGGGCAACGGAAGCCGCAAATAAGAATATCACAAAAAAAAAGCAGAAAAAAAGAAGAAAACAGAAGAGAAGAAGAAGAAAAAAAGAAAAAAGAAAGAAAAAGGAAAAAGAAAAAGAAAAAGAAAAAGAAAGAAAGGCAAGACAAAAAAAAGGGGGAAAAGATTTGAGGAAAATGGCTGACAATCATTGTAACAGGGCCAAAAGATTGCAGTATGTTTTGTGAGGTGACAGAACCACCGCCAAATAAGGGAATGGGACAACTCTTTATTCTCTAGTTTACGGAGTGGAAGCTGTGCTACCAATAGAAATAGAAGTTTTAGTCCTTGCGCATAATGATGGAATCTAAAATTTCAGAATGTCAATAGGCCGAAAGCCTTTATTAAGAATTAGCTCTTCTAGACGAAAAGAGGCTTAACGCCTGTTTTCGTCGAAAATCCCCCGGAGGATCCGAAAACATCCTTTTTGTATTTTTGATAAAATATTTTTATTTTGGATGCGGTCTAGATAAATCGGTCTTATAAACAATTTTGAGTCGCCACCCATTATTTAGGCAATGGGACCGTTTTTATAAAATTGACTCCATTATAAACCCAATTTTGTTTTAAGGCCAAATTATTTCAAAAAGACTGGTCAGGCGCACCAATGCGATTTTGGGTAAAAGAATTGGGTACGCCGGCCCGTTGGAAGCCGACGCCCGGAAAACCGGCCTCTATTAACCTATGATTTCTAATTTATTTTAATTAGAAAAGCCAAATTATTTATTTATTTAAACCCAACCCAAATGAATCGGACCGAGTTCCTATGTGGAAAATTATTTAATCATCCCAATCAAATCTAATTATCACATAACAAGCATTCAAATCAAAGTAATTAAACCAAACAAATAAAAGACCCGCTCTTGCCTTATGGTTAAAGGCGGGTAACAAACCGAATCCAAAATATATAAATCGAATAAATAAAAGTCCCGATTCAAAATTAAATCCAAACACAAGAATCAAAATCATGCATAATTATTATTTAACATCTAAATCACATTTTAATTATTATTTTTAATTTAATTTCATTTTGCATTCAACCAAAAATAGTAAAATTCATACAAGTAAATATACAAAATCACATTTTAGTATTTTAAGCTTAATTAAACTGTGATCTGTTCATAATTGGGAATTTTCAGATTTATTGAAAAAATTAAGTTTCATTTTTGTGCAAAATTTATATATTTTTTTATTATTTCTGGAAAAATCTGGATGAACAGTAACTATTCATCGACGAACAGATATTGTTCATCGATGAACAGCTGCGTGATTTTTACCCAGAATTCATTTTTAAGTATTTTTTACATCATTTCTTATTTACAGAATACAATTAAAAGAAGCTTAAATTACTAAAACCACAAAAATATGTAAAAAACACAAAAAATATGTAAAAAAAACACAAAAATGTTAAAGAAATTACCTAATCCTCATATTGAGGATTGTAAATGGATTCAGAAGCTTTGTTTCCAAGGATTTAAGTGTTCCCTTTTTTATCTTTTGATTTTTTTTTCTCACTTTTCATGGTTTGATTCACCTAAAATTGATATCTAATGTCAATTTCTCTTCAAATCAACTCATAAGAATTTTTTGGATAGAAATGTGGCAGCACAATATATATTTTTTAAGGTTTTTGCCGTTTGTGGAGTTGTGAAGTTGTGAAGTTGTGTGAAAATTGTGAGAAAGAGATGTATTTGTAGAGCTAGGTCAGGACTGTAGCTGTGCTGTAGCTACAGTAGCGACGTGACGCAGCTGTGCTGTAGCTACAGTAGCTGCGTCATTTTTCATTTTTTTTTTTTACTTTAAATCCTTGGATTGAAAGGTTTCTAGATAGCATTAACCCATTCATCCTCGTGTCCTCATCGGATCAGGCGGGGCATAAAAAACACGCGTCAACATTTTGTCCCCCCACTTTAGCATCAATTGCATAAACAATTAATGTTAAAGTGGTTCTACTGACGCGCCTTCAATATGGTAATCATCTTTAAAGCTCGATTTGATTGGCTTTGAAGACACCTCCGAAGCTCAGTCTGATTGGCTCGAAGGATTTTGGGTTGACTTGATCATTTGGTCACTCCCAAAGCTTAGTTTAATCGGCTTTGTCGGCTCCAGTAGGTTCTGTGAGCAACTCCAAAGCGCGGTCTGATTGGCTTTGAAGTCACCTCCGAGGCTCGGTCTGATCGGCCTGAAGGATTTTGAGTTAACCTGAAGGCTGCAGTCGGACTACATCAGCATTCTGAGCGTTAGCGGTCATCTGGTCACGTCCAAGATTCCATTGAGATCATCTTGATCATCTGGTCATAGACAAAGCTCAGTCTAATTGGCTTTGTTGGCTCCAGTCGGATCTGTGATCATCTTCAAAGATCGGTCTGATTGGCTTTGAACTCACCTCTGAAGAAGGATTTGAATCAACCTGAAGGCTCCAGTCGGACTACATCGGCGTTTTGAGCGTCAGTGGTCATCTGGTCACGTCCAACGTTCCATTGAGATCATCTTGATCATCTGGTCACGGACAAAGCTTAGTCTAATCAGCTTTGTTGGCTCCAGTCGGATCTGTAATCATCTCCAAAGCTCGGTCTAATTGGCTTTGAAGTTACCTCCGAGGCTCGGTCTGATCGGCCTGAAGGACTTTGATTTGATTGCCCTGATCAACTTCGTAATCCACCATCATTAATCAGGAAAAGGATTGACTCGATCCGCTTCGTAATGCATCATCAAGAATCGAGAAAAAGATCCAAACAGCTTCATAATACACCATCACTGCTTGGTGGGACCTAACGGCTTCGAGAAACCATCACCAGTTGGTCATTGAGATTGTCCTGATTAGCTTCGCAATACACCATCACTAATCAGGAAAAGGGTTGACTCGATCAACTTCGCAATACACCATCACTAATCAAGAAAACGATCCAAACATCTTCGTAATACACCATCACTGCTTGGTGGGACCTAACCGCTTCGAGAAACCATCACTGGTTGGTCAGCTTCGCAATACACCATCACTAATCAGGAAAAGGATTGACTCGATCAACTTCGCAATACACCATCACTAATCGAGAAAATGATCCAAACAGCTTCATCATACACCATCACTGCTTGGTGGGACCAAACGGCTTCAAGAAATCATCACCGATTGGCCTGAAAAATTTTTCAAGAAGAAAAGAGCAATTTCTGTGTCCAAACAGATCTTGCCTTTGTTAAATGTTGGAGCATCACATGCCCTCATGCATTAATAATCGTAAACTTTGAAATTTGAAATTTTGCATCAGGGCAAAAGATTTTATTTTTGCCCCCAGTCTGGAATCCATCCCGAGACCAAAAACATTATCTTTTAAGCAAACCTTGAAAATTTTTTTTTTCATCCGTTGCAAATTTGAATTTAGCAAAAATTTTTAAATTTTAGCAAAAATTGCTAAATTTTTCTATTCTCAAATTTTCAGGTATACTTTTCCTGATGCTGTGTTTGAAAGAAAACTTACCTGAGGGTAATTGATGATTTTGATGAATCTGCCCCCTGTGTGGCGAGTAGATGGAATTGTTGAAGTATATGAGCCGCACACCGACTCCAAAAATTTTTTTCTTTTTTTTTTTTTTGGGACTTTGCTTTATTCCTGCACAAAGAAAACAAAGCCACAGAAGCGAAAAAGGAGGTATCCCACCCACTTGCGAGAGTGGTCTACCTTGTTAATGCGGCCATAAATACCCATCAACATTGTTCTAAAATTAACAAAAGACAATAAAATGAAAGCTAAGTAAAACGAGATAAACAAAAAGGATTTACATTCTTGAAAAAGAAGGGATGACCCTTTTATCACCTGCAACATTTAGAAAGAGATAAAATATGAAACTTCTTCATGTATGCATGAGCCTATTTAAGGGCTAGGGATTTTTATTCATAGTTTTTCTTTATTGATCCATCCAAGGAAGCCACCGAGAAAATAGTGTTTGACCTCCTGATCGCCATCTAAAAGAGTCCAACACCCAGGCAAAATCAACAACCAAAACATCTTCATCTTTCTTTTAAACTCATGTTGATCATGTTTATTTTTACTCGTTGATTTGGACTTCTAAAGTAATCTACCAAAAGATAAGAGATTGATTTGACTTTGAATCAAGCATTCTAAGTGAACATGGCATCTAAAATTTCAATTTAGCAAACAAAATCTAAAGTTTAAAAATCTAGCCAAACTTTAAAACATGAGATAGGCAATTCTCCTTCCTTAGAATGCAAAATAAAAAGTACTTAGGACAAGTTTATCACACATGTAATGTTTCTCATCTCAAGGCATTTTTGGGTAACCTAGTTCTATTTCACAAAGTGGTTGCATTTTATGCTCCGTGCCACTTTTACTGCATTTTTTTTATTTTTTTTATTTTTTTTATTTTTTTTTTGTGGGAATATAAGCAAAAAGTGATTGCATTTTATGCTCCATACCACTTTTCATTAGAACGGATTTCTGTTATTCCCTTAATCTTGATTTTTCTCTCGTAATACCCTCATTATTTATTGACTTGAAACATACTTGTATTATGGCTTTAGTTTCCCCTTTCTTCCTACATTTTATTCAAGTTAGGATTCATGCTTCCCTTAAGCCAAATTTATGTCTAGATTTTTAACTAGAGATTTACAATTTCGCTAAAGAAACTTCACATGTCATGTTTCAAACCCTTATGCCTGAGTTCATAATCAAATCTAAACATATGATCACTGGTATATTACTCAAGACTTCCATTTCAAAAAGTGAAATATAAGCAAATCAACATGTGGGGACCGAACATTAAACTAAGGCACAGAAGTTTTAATTGTTAAAATTTTCATTTCTTTTTTAACCAGACGTTGACCGGGCTGTCGACGCCAAACTCTTGAAGTGATTTCCCTGGACGGATCAATTTTGGCTGATGGATCTGAGTCATGTATGCATGAAGAATGCGGGCACACATGATGAGAAATGCAAATCTAATGTGCTAATAACCAGTATGGAAATAAGATCTCGTTTTTGACTACTGGACCTAAAATTCGGCATGAATAACATAACAATAATTTACTTTGTACTCGAACATTTCCGGCATTATCTGTTGTGACTGTTCCTTTTGTATTTTATAGTCAGCCATCTTCTCTTGAGTCCCTAATTTTTGCCTTGGAATGAAAGAATTTCCAAGCGGGATATTTCTTATTATTATTATTTTTTTGTTTTTGCGTCCTTACTTTTTGCCTTGGAACAAATGGTCCCAAGCAGGATCTTATTTTGATTAATTACATTTTTTTTTTTTGCAATCTCACGCTTACTTTCAAATAATGCGAGAAATGTGAAAATTCTAAGGAATCTCAACCCCCTTATAACTCCCTTTTCTTTTGGGTATCAATTCACTATAAGCGATTGCATTATGTTATTCAAAACGAATTAGAGGTCCACTCTCAAAATCAAGATCAAATGTCCATACCGAAAATTAGCTCTTATTAATGCATGGCTGAAACAAAAATATTAAATGATGCATGAATGTCACAACATATGTACAATTTATAACACATAGGGAACGGGAGTTGGGAAATGCATGCCTTCCAACCTTATCTCTTCTGCACACGGATTCCATTGGTAAAAAATTCCGACATCTGTTTCCTAGGATTTGGTCTAATCTCGACAACCAGAATGGGATTTTGAGATTGACGATGTAAATTCTCTGAATGAATGCAACAGAACAACAGCAAATATACTCAGGTTTATCTTAGGGGAAGTGACTAGGGCTTTTCAAGTACATGCATGGGCTTTAATCCAGTGGGCTTACCAAGTCTGTGTTCCGCAAACAGGATTCGGGCTTTTTCATGGGCCTACTCCTTTTGACGTACCTTTTGTGAACCCCTCCCCAAACATCATAGGCATATGAATGCATGTGATTAAGGACAGAAATGCACGTGAATGTATGAGTCGCCACCTTGTTTAATTATTTTAGGGCAAACTAGGAAAAAACCCTCAGTGACTCCAATTTTTAATTAACCTAATTGCTAGATTAATTATCCCAATGTTAAGGCATGGTCTACGAACCCGAGGTGGATCCCAAGACTATGTCATGCTGATGAACTAACCTATGAATGAATGCTTTGCAGGGTGAATGAGACCAATAAAAAGTTTAAGCGATTTCGACTTGCCGCTCGGGGTTAAATCCCAAACGTGCCTATGTACTTCCGTTTGAATGGAAGATCAAAGTCAACGTAGGTCGATAGGCCTTCTTTGAAGGGCTTTGAATGGGGATGCTTTATGCATGAGTGTGTGTATGCTTTGTGCATTTTGTTTAGGCATTTTGCCAAAGATTGATTGTTTTAGGCATTTGATGCCAAAAATGTTGATTTTAATGGCTTTTAGCCAAAAAGATTGATTTAGGCAATTGTTGCCAAAAATTGAAGTGATTTAGGCGATTGTCGCCAAAATGATTGATTTAAAGCAATTTATTTGCCAAAAGCAATTGTTTGAAGGCTTTTAGCCAAAAAGATTGATTTAGGCAATTAGTTTGCCAAAAGATGATTATTTAGGCGATTGTCGCCAAAATTGGTTATTTGAAGGCTTTTAGCCAAAATGAGTTGATTTAGGCAATTGTTGCCAAAAGTTGATTTAAGGCTTTTAGCCAAAAAGATTTAGGCAATTAGTTTGCCAAAAGTGATTGTTTGGGCGATTGTCGCCAGAATGATTGATTAATTCTAGGCATTTTGCCAAAAAATTCAATTTAAGCGATTTGTCGCTAAAAGAATAATTAATCTTACTTATAGGCAATTTGTTTGCCAAAAGTAATTAATTGAACTGCAACGTAGGCAATTTTATTGCCAAAAGAACGTGATTAATTAAGGTTATTTAGCCACAATTATTGATTAATTGGACTTAAGCCAGACTGTTCGAAATAAAGGCGATTATACCATAGTCATTAATTGACTAGGTACTTTAAACCAATATTATCAGATTTAGCATTAATACCACGATTATTAATTAACCGGGTATTTAAGCTTAATCATATTTGATTGAGGCAGTTTATTTGCCTAATTGATGACATGAATGCGTTTATACAGTTGTAGAGTTATTAGGAGTAGAAGAGAAATATGCATGAAGTGCTAAAATTAAATGAGCAGAGTTTTGTTTATTTACCTGAATTAACCGGCGACCGCTTCTTAGCTTCAGCTTGAAAAACTCCGGATTAAGCTCCTCGTTTGGGGAATATTAGTTTAGAATTAATTTAATTTAAGTGGCCAAATATCA
Organism: Jatropha curcas; assembly: GCF_041381405.1. Lineage (NCBI taxonomy): Eukaryota > Viridiplantae > Streptophyta > Magnoliopsida > Malpighiales > Euphorbiaceae > Jatropha > Jatropha curcas. Next base: position 13,516,194 of record NC_143158.1, on the reverse strand, counting down.
AAGCAAGAAAGCAATAAAGGCTAAATTAAAAATGCAGAAAAGCAGTAAAAGAAAACGCAAGGAGAGTAGGGGAGAAGGAGCGTCCGTCAACACAGACTGAGTGAGTAAAACTGAGGGCCTCGGGGCCAATTTATAGGCAAAAAATCGGACTGTTCGGCGGCCAAGTTCGGCGGCCCGGGCCGCCGTGTCCGGCGGCCCAAGCCACCGTGTCCGGCGGCCTGAGCCACCGAGGCCGGCGGGTTCGCTAATTTTTCGTTTTGGAGGCTTTTTCGGGAGTTTCGGACCTCTGAAAAATATTCCGGGACCAGTTCCACGATCCTCGCGACGTCCCGGACGTTTCAAGTACCATATTGGCATACTTCCGGTGAACTTCCAAAATGGCCTCCGGTCCGGCCGGACGGCTTGCAATCCGAAAAAAAAAGCTTTTCCGGAAGTTCCGGACCTCCAAAAATTATTCCGGGTCCAGTGTTACGATCCTCGTAATTTTTCGGACGTTTTAAGTACCATATTGGCATACTTCTAGTAAATTTCCAAAATGGCCTCCGGTCCGGCCGGACTGTTTGCAGTCCGGAAAAACTGGCTTTTTGAGCCTCAAAATTTGAGTATTCACAGTTGCCCCCCACTGGCTATCATAAAAATGATTTATGAGAGGCCGTAGTTGTCTGGAGCAAATTTTGAGGATGGGCAGAGGAGGAAACCCCGCCGTTGGTTTTTTCCTTTTGAAATGAAATGATCAAATGCATGGATTTATGTTTGCAACTTAAAGATGCTTTTGCCTCTTTGAGGACTTAAAAAGAAATTTTGCCTCTTAGAGGACTTGAAAAAAGAGGTTTTCCCCTTAATGAGGGCTTGAAACGAGATTTTGCCTCTTAGAGAACTTGAAAAGATGTTTTGCCTCTTAATGAGGGCTTGAAAAGAGATTTCGCCTCTTAGAGGACTTGAAGAGATGTTTTGCCTCTTAATGAGGGCTTGAAAAGAGATTTTGCCTCTTAGAGGATTTGAAAAGATGTTTTGCCTCTTAATGAGGGCTTGAAAAGATATTTTGCCCCTTAATGAGGGCTTGAAAAGAGATTTTGCCTCTTAGAGGACTTGAAAAGATGTTTTGCCTCTTAATGAGGGCTTGAAAAGAGATTTGTTTTATTTTTGTTTTTTTTTCTTTGAGAACCAAGGGTCCACCTATAGTCGAAATGATCAAATGACTTGGTTTTGGATGAAAAATGGTTGGTTATTGGTTGGGGTTTCACCCTAGGTTTTATGGAAAAAAAAGGTTAACCGTTAACCGGGTTCTACCCTGGGTTTGTGTAAAAGAGATTGACGATGGTTGGGTTTCACCCTGTATGTTTTTTTTTTTTTTTAACACTTGCCCCTGAATCCGACTAGGAGGATTTTGCCCCCTGCTTGAGAGAATTGGTGCCCTTATTAGCTGAAATAGAATTTCTTCTTAATAAAAGACTAAAAATTCTGTGATTACTTCTGTGATGAGAGAACGGTGAAGGTTCTTATCACTTCTTGCCCCCAGAATGGTGCTGACCATGGAATACCTCAAAACATTGGTGTTGTACTTGTCCAATCGGTTGAGGAATCAAAGAGAACAAAGCCACTCATATGACTCGAGGAAACGGACAATGTGGATGACATCGCTCGTCTGAAAGGATCGAAGAAACGATGGTCCGAGTGGAGACGAGGTATTAAAGAATTACCTCTCAACGATTGTGCTTGACATTTTTTTTAGGGTTGTTTTGGAAACCCCAGGGATTGAATTGACATTTTCCTCTCTCTCTTTTTTTTTCGAGAAATGACTCAAAGAGTGACGCTTTCAAAACGAACTTTTGAGAATGACTCGATTTTTGTGTCTCGTTGTGGAATGACCACTGGTGATGGAGACTTGATTTTAGAGACTCATTGGAGACTCGATTTAGAGACTCAAATTTTTTTTGTAGTGAATTTTGACTCGAGGGAACTCAGTGATTCCTGGAAAAAATGATTTATATACTCCCAAGGAGACCTTTGAAGGGGATTTTTTTTTTAAGGACATACTTTGCTGTTTATCCTACAAAAATGGACTCTCTAAAAGAATTCATGAAAGCACTTTTCGTTTTTTTTTTTTTTTTTTTTTTTTTTTGCCTTAACTTTTGCCTAGTAGCCGCCCTTTCGGGTTTTCGACTCTAGCAGGCTCTTTGTCCTAACTTTTGCCTAGACCGCCCTTTCGGGTTTTCAGCCTAGCGGGCTCAATTCTTGCCTGAAGCCGTCCTTTCGGATTTTCAACTCCAGCTTTTATTTTTCTTTTCTTCTCTCTTTTTTTATTATTATTTTTTATTTTTTATATTGGCAAAGAGAAAATGCTATTTATAATGCAAACTTATGTTTATGACCGCGCCTTTGTGGCTACCTACGTATCTCCAAGAGCTCTTCGGGGGATGGGGAGAATCAGGTCTTTCGTAGTTCCTTCCGGGATGCGAACTTTGTGCTCGGCTGGTGCGGAATTCATCTCCGACTTGATGTTAGCGCGGAATTCTTTTCCGTCTTGGTGCGAAATTTATTTCCGACTTGCTGTTGGGGCAAAATTCAATTCCGACTTAATGCTGATTGTGGAATTCATTTCCGATTTGATTTCTTCAGGATTCCTTCCCGACTTGATATTAATACAGAATTCATTTCTGACTTGATTTCTTCGCGGGATTTCTTCCCGGCTTGATGTCTTTGCGGGATTCCTTCCCGACTGGATGTCTTTGCGGGATTCTTTCCCGACTTGATGTCGATGCAGAATTCGTTTCTGACTTGATTTCTTCGCGGGATTCCTTCCCGGCTTGCTGTCTTTACGGGATTCATTCCCGACTAGATGTCTTTGCGGGATTCCTTCCCGACTTGATGTTGATGCAGAATTCATTTCTGACTTGATTTCTTCGCGGGATTTCTTCCCGGCTTGATGTCTTTACGGGATTCATTCCCGACTTTGATGATGTTGAATCAACTTATTGACTTGAGCTCGTATGATAGTGATGACCCTAGGCGAATCTGACTTTGTTGTTGTAGTGGTTTTACCACTGGTTGACTGAAATATGACTTGTATTCATCACAAAGAGTTTTGAATACCCACATTGTGGTGGTAACTTGAGTGGCTTGAGTGTTGAAGAAGCTTTTATGCTTTGAGTTTGTGGCTTCGCCATGTTTGAATTCTTGAGGTTAGTTTGATTCCTTTTCTTGAACTTTATCTTCTTCTGAATTTGAAACTTATTTCCTCAATGGTTCTCCTCTCCATAAGGAATTTTGAGGAGACTCTTCCTTTTCCTTGTTTTGTGAAATGATCCTTGTTTATAAGGACACTTGTACTTGTGCCATGCTTGGCGCTTGATTTTCAAGGTGTTTATTGTCATCCAATTCGTGGAAATGACTGCTTCTTTTAACTTGCTTTTTCAAAATGTGAGCAGCCGCTTGGTCTTTGTCCTTATGGCTGAAATGATTTGTCATCTACCCTTGATGGGCTTGAATTTAATGGAGAGCTTGCAGTTGACCCGTTTTTGACAACTTGATTTCCTGTAGCTTTATCCTTGATTTCTTTCTTTTGTGCAGAAGTTCCTTCTGACCCATTTTTTTTCTCTTGCTTTGTTTGCTTCCTTTTGACCAGGGCTTCCTTTTGTCCCGTTTTTCCTTTTGCTTGCTTAGAAGCAGCCTCTCCATAAAGAATTTCGAGGCAACTTGATTCTGAGATGTATGGATAGCATTGCGACTTCGTGAAGACCCAACCCAATTCCAAACATAACTTCTCTATTCTGTTGCTTTTAAGCTCAAAATTCAGACACCTCTCTGTCGGAGCATCTTCCATTCCTGGGTTTTCGGAGAAACCATTCTAGCCCCAACCCCTTCAATCGGCTTTGCCTCGGTACTGTTTGAAGTCTTGCGTACCCTTTGTGGATCCTTTCCATGATTACCCTTCAAAACTTCCCCTTTGATGGTGCTTCTTAGGATGCCCCCAGCCTTGATTGATGTAGAGCAAATGAATGCATTTTGCTTTGCCAATTTTTATTATTTTTTTTTTATCATCATTTTTCTTTTAATTTTTAATTTTTTTTTTTTGACTTTTTTTTTTTTTGCTTTCACAGGAAAGGATAGGGAAAGAGTATAAACATGATTGGAACGTAAACTGATCCCTTTTTATTGATAAGACAAAATTTGTATACAAAAGACACTTAGATTTACAAATTTGAATTGGATGAACACTTGAATGGAAATGAAAATGAAAAGAAAAAAGAAACTAGACCCTAAAAGATAGACTCTAGGTGGACTGTGATGGACTAGGATTGGATTGACTGTAATGACTTTGTTCTTGTCAATGCTTAAATCGATCAGACATGTTGTTGTTGGTCTTGAACAATTCCTTTGTTCTCTTGGAGGTTTGATCTCAACCTTCTCAGACACAAACTTCATTCATTTTTAAGAAAAGTTCGAAAGGATCGAACGATTCTTGTTCAGCAATTTTTTTTTGCATTAATCCCATGGTTAGGCCAGGGATTGGTTGATGTTTAGCTTGCTCTTGGGGATGATGGACCCATTGTCAACCAGGTCTCGTAGGTAGTTTTTCAAAGTCCAGCATGATTCTGCTTCTTGTATGAGTCTTCTTTGAGTTGACCCAACTGGATTAAGTCTTCCACCTTAGTTGCAGTCGCAATGAGCGATTGGAACGTAGGCAAGTACTGTGTTTGAAGTTGTGATTGGTAGACAGGCAGTAAATTCTTGATTATTATGTCAACTTGTTCCTGTTCAGAGGGTCGGTTGATCATTTGAGCAACTTTGGCTCTCCACCTCGAAAGGAACGAGGAGAAGGGCTCATTGTTCTTTTGTTTAGTGGTTTCCAGCTCCCTCCGCGTAACATCCACTTCGATATTATAATGGTACTGCGTGTTGAAAGCATTGCATATGTCCTCCCAATTCTTCATTTTGGAACGATCCAAGCTTACAAACCATCTTAATGCAGCACCAGTCAAAGATTGCTGAAACAACTGAGCAAGGAGCTCGCTGTTCAGGCCAAACGGGTTGAGGGCACCCACATACATTTTTAGGTGCGTTTTGGGACAAGTGGTTCCGTCAAACTTGTCCATGTTAGGCATCTTGAACTTGGTCGGCAGTCTTGCTTCGGGGAACAAGGACAAGGAGTCCATGTCCACCACTTCCTTGTGTGTCTTAAGGGAAGTAATAGACCTTTCCAACAGTTCCAGCTTCTCTCTCATTTTCTGAGCTTCCAGCTCAAAAGCAGTTCCAGAGGGCATGTCATCCAGGGCAGGGTTTGAGGACGTCGGTGCATCACCGGGTCCCTGATTGGAGGCAGCAGGTCCGCTTCCCCCAGCTGAAGCTCCATTTCCATTACCACCACCTTGTTCAGCTATTAGGGCAGTCCTTTGGGCAGCCAATGCCTCATTCATTCTAACCTCCATTTTGGCCTCCAGTTGTTCAATGAGGTTTTGGATGTCAGTAAGTGATGCCATTGGTGTAGTTGGAGTTGTTGGACTTGTGGATGAGAGCTCAGTTGGCATTTCGGGTACAGGTGATCTTTGGAGGGGTACCTGTGAAAGGACATAGTCAAAACGATTAGACTATCCTATATAAGGTGTTTTCATAGGGTGAGATAGTGTGAGGTAGGGTAGTGTAAGGGTAAGGTATTTGGACTTGACCCTTGTGATGTGGGGTGGTATGACCAAACAATGTAGGGTAGCGTTGGTAAGGTAGGACACCTAGGATAGGACCCAATGGGATGTGATATGTAAGGTAGAGTGCTTAGGGCTGGACACCTCGACTTTCCGAAAGGCCCTAAGTTCTCAAAGAATTTTTTTTTTGGGCCCTAGGGGCCAAAATGTGAATTTTTGGGCCTTTGACGCCAACATGTGAATTTTTGGGCCTTTGAGGCCAACATGTGAGTTTTTGAGCCTTTGGGGCCAAATTGGGAATTCTCGGGCCTTTGTGGCCAAATTGGGAACTTTTGGGCCTTCGGGGCCAAATTGGAAATTTTTGGGCCTTTGGGGCCAAGATGTGAACTTTTGGGCCTTTGGGGCCAAGATGTGAACTTTTGGGCCTTAGGGGCCAAAATGTGAATTTTAGGGCCTTAGGGGCCAAAATGGGAATTTTAGGGCCTCAGGGGCCAAGATGTGAATTTTCGGGGCCTTTGGGGCCAAATTGGGAATTCTTGGGCCTCTGTGGCCAAATTGGAAATTTTTGGGCCTCTGTGGCCAAATTGGAATTTTTTGGGCCTTAGGGGCAAAAATGGGTATTCTTGGGCCTCTGGGGCCAAATTGAGAATTTTTGGGCCTTTGTGGCCAAATTGGAAATTTTTGGGCTTCTGTGGCCAAATTGAAAATTTTTGGGCCTTAGGGGCAAAAATGGGTATTCTTGGGCCTCTGGGGCCAAATTGAGAATTTTTGGGCCTTTGTGGCCAAAATGTAATTTTCCAGGTCTTAGGGACCAAAATGTAATTTTCCAGCTTTGAAATGGAATGTTTTTTTTTTTTTTTTGTGAAGTATGGGATGAATGCGTGAATGCGCACAACATCACAACACAATTCATTTTAATGGAATGATTCAGCATCATTGGGTGCATACAGTCCTAAAGGATAGGTTCTATAGGCTATGACACAAATAGAGAATCGGCTTATAAAGGGACCCTTGAACCTTGAGCATGGATATACCTAACCACATGTGAAACAAGGAGTTTCGCGTGGGTCCGACAGTACGCATACTCATGGGCCACCCCCAAAAGGATTAGGGATGGTTTGTAGTAACAGGGAGGACGCTTTAGCTGTCCGTCGACATAATCAAAGAGACCTGCCGATCAGCGCTACTTGCTATCCAGACTCAGAAGTTTGAACAGAGAGAGAAGAAATTCATTTGAAATTCATTTTTTATGCAATAGAGAAAAAGATTCTCAATCGTGCCAATAAGTCAACAAATTTAAATGTTTTAATCAAATTTGTCAATTAAGTTCAAATTTTCTCATCAAGTATTCTTAAAGAAAGAACACTCGATTCAGGTCAAGGTACCCTGCAAAACGAAACATAGTAAAATAATGCCCTAAAAAAGGGGCGGTTAGTCTATGCAGCAATTGTAGTCCACTTATGCAAAAAGATTACATAATGTCCCCAGCAGAGTCGCCAAACTGTGAACCCCTCCCCAAACATCATAGGCATATGAATGCATGTGATTAAGGACAGAAATGCACGTGAATGTCTAAGTCGCCACCTTGTTTAATTATTTTAGGGCAAACTAGGAAAAAACCCTCAGTGACTCCAATTTTTAATTAACCTAATTGCTAGATTAATTATCCCAATGTTAAGGCATGGTCTACGAACCCGAGGTGGATCCCGAGACTATGTCATGCTGATGAACTAACCTATAAATGAATGCTTTGCAGGGTGAATGAGACCAATAAAAAGTTTAAGTGATTTCGACTTGCCGCTCGGGGTTAAATCCCAAACGTGCCTACGTACTTCCATTTGAATGGAAGATCAAAGTCAACGTAGTTCGATAGGCCTTCTTTGAAGGGCTTTGAATGGGGATGCTTTATGCATGAGTGTGTGTATGCTTTGTGCATTTTGTTTAGGCATTTTGCCAAAGATTGATTGTTTTAGGCATTTGATGCCAAAAATGTTGATTTTAATGGCTTTTAGCCAAAAAGATTGATTTAGGCAATTGTTGCCAAAAATTGAAGTGATTTAAGCGATTGTCGCCAAAATGATTGATTTAAGGCTTTTAGCCAAGATAAGTTGATTTAAGCAATTTATTGCCAAAAGTTGATGATTGGGCGATTGTCGCCAAAATTGATTGATTTAAGGTAATTTATTTGCCAAAAGCAATTGTTTGAAGGCTTTTAGCCAAAAAGATTGATTTAGGCAATTAGTTTGCCAAAAGATGATTATTTAGGCGATTGTCGCCAAAATTGGTTATTTGAAGGCTTTTAGCCAAAATGAGTTGATTTAGGCAATTGTTGCCAAAAGTTGATTTAAGGCTTTTAGCCAAAAAGATTTAGGCAATTAGTTTGCCAAAAGTGATTATTTGGGCGATTGTCGCCAGAATGATTGATTAATTCTAGGCATTTTGCCAAAAAATTCAATTTAAGCGATTTGTCGCTAAAAAAATAATTAATCTTACTTATAGGCAATTTGTTTGCCAAAAGTAATTAATTGAACTGCAACGTAGGCAATTTTATTGCCAAAAGAACGTGATTAATTAAGGTTATTTAGCCACAATTATTGATTAATTGGACTTAAGCCAGACTGTTTGAAATAAAGGCGATTATACCATAGTCATTAATTGACTAGGTACTTTAAACCAATATTGTCAGATTTAGTATTAATACCACGATTATTAATTAACCGGGTATTTAAGCTTAATCATATTTGATTGAGGCAGTTTATTTGACTAATTGATGACATGAATGCGTTTATGCAGTTGTAGAGTTATTAGGAGTAGAAGAGAAATATGCATGAAGTGCTAAAATTAAATGAGCAGAGTTTTGTTTATTTACCTGAATTAACCGGCGATCGCTTCTTAGCTTCAGCTTGAAAAACTCCGGATTAAGCTCCTCGTTTGGGGAATATTAATTTAGAATTAATTTAATTTAAGTGGCCAAATATCAAAGCAAGAAAGCAATAAAGGCTAAATTAAAAATGCAGAAAAGCAGTAAAAGAAAACGCAAGGAGCGTAGGGGAGAAGGAGCGTCCGTCAACACAGACTGAGTGAGTAAAACTGAGGGCCTCGGGGCCAATTTATAGGCAAAAAATCGGACTGTTCGGCAGCCAGGGCGGCCGGGCTCGGCGGCCCGGGCCGCCGGAGCCACCGTGTCCGGCGGCCTGAGCCACCGAGGCCGGCGGGTTCGCTAATTTTTCGTTTTGGAGGCTTTTTCGGGAGTTTCGGACCTCCGAAAAATATTCCGGGACCAGTTCCGCGATCCTCGCGACGTCCCGGACGTTTCAAGTACCAGATTGGCATACTTCCGGTGAACTTCCAAAATGGCCTCCGGTCCGGCCGGACTGCTTACAGTCCGAAAAAAAAGCTTTTTTGGAAGTTTCGGACCTCCAAAAATTATTCCGGGACCAGTGCGACGATCCTCGTAATTTTTCGGACGTTTTAAGTACCATATTGGCATACTTCCAGTAAATTTTCAAAATAGCCTCCGGTCCGGCCGGACTGTTTGCAGTCCGGGAAAACTGGCTTTTTGAGCCTCAAAATTTGAGTATTCACACCTTTAAGGTACTAGGCTTGCGGTTAGTAAAATTGCTAATTCTCGGATAGATGTGCCTAAAACGCATGGTTTAAGCTAGATCCACCTCTGAAATTAACAACAATACTGTGGGGTAATTTTGGGTAGAAAGTGATGAGAAGAAAGGAATGCAGTATGGATGCAAAATCTTAGAAAGAAAAAGGAAAGCAAATAAACAAACAATGACGATTAAAGAATTTTCCACGGCTTTCTAACCAATTTCCAATTTTTAGAAAACATAGGTTTTTAGAGTTAATTCCTATTTACAACCGACTAATTATCAAAAATAACCAGGGATTAGCGGATGTATTTCCCCAGCAGAGTCGCCAATCTGTTTTCGTCGAAAATCCCCCCGGAGGATCCGAAAACATCCCTATGTGATTTTTGATAAAATATTTTTATTTTGGATGCAGTCCCGATAAATCGGTCTTATAAACAATTTTGGGTCACCACCCATTATTTAGGCAATGAGACCGTTTTTATAAAACTGACTCCATTATAAAGCCAATTTTGTTTCAAGGCCAAATTATTTCAAAAAGACTGGTCAGACGCACCAATGCGATTCTGGGTAAGGGAATTGGGTACGCCGGCCCGTTGGAAACCGACGCCCGAAAAATCGGCCTCTATTAACCTATGATTTCTAATTTATTGTAGTTAGAAAAGCCAAATTATTTATTTATTTAAACCCAATCCAAATGAATCGGACCGAGTTCCTATGTGGAAAATTATTTAATCATCCCAATCAAATCTAATTATCACATAACAAGCATTCAAATCAAAGTAATTAAACCAAACAAATAAAAGACCCGCTCTTGCCTTATGGTTAAAGGCGGGCAACAAACTGAAGACTAAATCAAATAAATAAAAGACCTGCTCTTGCCTTATGGTTAAGGGCGGGTAAAAAACCGAATCCAATATATATAAATCGAATAAATAAAAGTCACGATTCAAAATTAAATCCAAACACAAGAATCAAAATCATGCATAATTATTATTTAACATCTAAATCACATTTTAATTATTATTTTTAATTTAATTTCATTTTGCATTCAACCAAAAATAGTAAAATTCATACAAGTAAATATACAAAATCACATTTTAGTATTTTAAGCTTAATTAAACTGTGATTTGTTCATAATTAGGCATTTTCAGATTTATTGAAAAAATTAAGTTTCATTTTTGTGCAAAATTTATATATTTTTTTATTATTTCTGGAAAAATCTGGACGAACAATTACTGTTCATTGAACGAACAGTTACTGTTCATTAAACGAACAGTTACTGTTCATCGAAGAACATCAAAATTTATATATTTTTTATCATTTCTGGAAAAATCTGGATGAACAGTAACTGTTCATGGACGAACAGTTACTGTTCATCGACGAACAGATACTGTTCATCGATGAACAGCTACGTGATTTTTACCCAGAATTCATTTTTAAGTGATTTTTTACATCATTTCTTGTTTACATGTGATTTAAGGACATATAAAATGGCCAAATATGAACAGAATACTATTAAAAGAAGCTTAAATTACTAAACCACAAAAATATGTAAAAAACACAAAAAATATGTAAAAAAAACACAAAAATGTTAAAGAAATTACCTAATCCTCAGATTGAGGATTGTAAATGGATCCAGAAGCTTTGTTTCCAAGGATTGAAGTGTTCCCTTTTTTGTCTTTTGATTTTTTTCTCTCTTTTTATGGTTTGATTACCTAAAATTGATATCTAATGCCAATTTCTCTTCAAATCAACTCATAAGAACTTTTTGGAGAGAAATGTGGCAGAACAGTATATATTTTTTAGGGTTTTTGCCATTTGTGGAGTTGTGAAGTTGTGAAGTTGTGTGAAAATTGTGAGAAAGAGATGTATTTATAGAGTTAGGTCAGGACTGTAGCTGTGCTGTAGCTACAGTAGCGGCGTGACGCAGCTGTGCTGTAGCTACAGTAGCTACGTCATTTTTCATTTTTTTTTTTACTTTAAATCCTTGGATTGAAAGGCTTCTAGATAGCATTAACCCATTCATCCTCGTGTCCTCATCGGATCAGGCGGGGCATAAAAAACACGCATCAACAACGCCAGATTTATGGATCAGTTGCACAAAAGGAGGATAGTTAAGCACTTCAATGAGAAAATCAATCCAAAGCTATTAAGAGTAGGAGATTTGGTTCTGAAACAGATAAGGCCAAACATTAATGACCCGAGGGGAAATTCAAGCCTAATTAGGAAGGTCCATTCATGATCAAGAAGTTGTTCTCAAAAGGTGCAATGAAGCTATCAGATCTAGAAGGCAATGAACTTACAGAGCCATTCAACTTAGACAGGTCGAAGAAATTTTATGTTTAAGGCGAAAGGACTATGGCAAAGCCCAATTAATTAAATTCACCTTTTGTGTTTTTATTAACTTTAAAACCCGTAGTGTTAAGTTCTTGTCATTATACAAATGATGTGAATTTACATTGTTGTTATGGAATAAAAGGAAATATTTCAAACATTTCAAGTAAAATCATTATGCATAGCATCTTGTGCTCCACTCATCAAAGTACAGTTAATCTTTTGATTAGTACATGAAATTGAAAAGCAGAGAAATAAGGCAATTATCTGTATAGATCTATCAAGAAGTAGACAATCAGTACAGCTATGCACTCGCATCTGGTCCAGTGTCAGTATGGATATGTGGCCATTTTGCCTAGTGGAAATAAAGCGAGATAAGATTCTCTGGGTAATCAAGCTTCTTTTGAAGCGAATATTTGAAACAGACCGGTGAAACCCATACTGCCAAGTTAAACAACCCGGATAGTAGGCCATGGCTATTTTTGACCTGTACATGGGCACATAAGCATATATGAAAATGCAGTGACATGCTGTATTTACCAACACGGATGGATCCATCTAACGTTTGCCAAAGAGTTATACTCTAAAAGTGGCAATCCAATCCTCCATCTCCAAAGATGCATCTCCATTGTTGAGCAAAATGCTGCAATTCATAATAATAGATCAGATGGTCTGATGGCTATCCCATCATCATAAGCTTCTCAATAGCTCAGAATTGCAAATATGAACCAGTCAATTAAAAAAGAAAAAAAAAAGAGCTCGCTAAGCTGAAAATCTGAAAAGGACGGCGTAGGCAAAAGTTAAAGCATATGAAAGAATAAAGAAGAAAAAAGAGCTTACTAAGCTAAAAAACCCGAAAAGGGTAGTTTAGGGAAAAGTTAGAGCAAATAAAAGAATAAAATGAAAGAAAGATCACTAACTTGAAAACCCGACAAGTGCGGCTTAGGAAAAAATTAGAGCGTATGAGATTGATTGGTGGTATAATTAATCCGTGGGCTCCTCATCAGACCAAGATCAATGTCAAAATTCCGAGATGGATCCACTAGCCGGACAAAAGGAAGAATAACTAGAAATGGAGCACAGCTGCTCCACATCTGATCTACAATTAACAAAGGCTTGATAATACATCAATCATCAATGCCAATCAATATAAAGTGCCAGTTTATGATACAAAAGGAGACAAGTGGCAACCAAAACGGACCTAATGATCTAAGCTCTATGCCCGCTTTAATAAAGGCAATAATGGCAATACATTTTCTCTTGGTTCATATGATGAGATATCAGTTAGTGGAACTCGAGTAGAGAAGGGATCAGTGAAATAGGATCAGTACCCAACCGAGGCACTATGGTTATCCCATTAATAATTGACCTCCTTCCAGAAATGACACTGAACTCCTCATATATTGTGTTAAATAATTCTAAAAAATCTTATGAAATAAAGACAAAGTACAGACAACAAAAATCTAAATGTATCGTTGGGTATCATCAAAATCTTCCTCGAGCTAAATGCTCCTAACAGCTCATTTTTCATATTTCTACCTTGGTCGGACACCACGACCAGAATGAGCCACTCAGTCCTTAAAATGATGACCCATGCGAGCTCGCTGCATTATAAGATTTCGCATTAGCTTTGCATATCATGCATACATATCATGCATGGTTTTTCTTTCTGGTATTTTTGTTATAAAACTTATAGGATCAAAGGCATCCTCAATATTCGCTTTCATAAGCATCGCCTTTGCCGCTTCATACAACTGGCCTTACTCCTAGTATCCTACTCAAACCTGTGAAAGCCAACAAGCCTACAATAAGAAGAAATCAAAGAATAAAATGGGGCAAAGCCTACAATAGGAAGCAATTGGAGAATAAATAGGGTCAAAGCCCATAAATACAATTCTCAAAATAAACTAGGGCTAAGCCCATAACAAGAAGCAATTTAGAATAAGCTGGAGCAAAGCCTACAAAGAGAAGCAATTTAGAATAAAACTGGGGCAAGCCCACAATAAGAGGCAATGGAAGAATAAATTGACGCAAGCCCATGAAAGAGTCCTCGAGAATAAACAGAGGCAAAGCCCATAAAAAGAAGCTTCAAAATAAGCAGTATCCATGAGGCATGGGCCAAAATCGCCCCTACCATTGGAACCATATTGGTCACAAAATAGAGGAGCCTCTCCCAATAATGGACCATGAGCAAAGGCCTCATAGACACCGGCTACACAGCTAGCCAAGAAATAAAAGTGAAGCCTATCTAGTTTTCAATCCGTGAGTATAAGCTTTATGGGTTTATTGGGCTCAGTTCGGGACTTTCGACCCACCCAATTTACCGTTTAAGCAGGGGCAACACAACCGCTGACCACAGGTATGTTTTCTCATTTTGCGTTGCCATAGCATGATTTTCAATAAATTCACATAAAAACACACAAAAACACATAAATTCATGCAAATTCACATAGACTCATGCAAGCTTATGCATTTCTATACAGAATCAATCTTATGCAAAATAACGATTCACGTATGCACGCTTTTCCGAGCCTAATCATGGAATTTCTAACCGTAACCATAAGCCAAAGGCCTATTTTTCTATCAGCAAAAATTACTTTTGCAGGTACCTCCCAAAGTGGAGCGCATCAAACCGTACGTCTCCTAAGGCAGGCAATCGTAGTCCCCTGAGGTAGTCAATCAAAGTCCCTCGAGGCACCGTAAGTCCCTTGAGGCAGGTAATCTAAGTCCCCCGAGGCACCGTAAGTCCCTTGAGGCAGCAATCGTAGTTCCCTCAGGCAACAAATCAAAGTCCCCAAGGCACCATAAGTCCCCTTAGGCAGGCAACTGTTAAACCAGATATAGAGATGGCGACTAGAGTTGCTGTTTCCATTATTATATAATTTCAAGACCATAATGGATCTATGATAAGATCATTTATTTACAACGGAATGGTATACAAAGATCTCAATTAATAAAAATAGGATTTATGGCTACACAAAGTGTGGAGGGTAGTTCTAGATCTGGTCCAAGACGAACTGTTGTAGGGGATTTATTGAAACCATTGAATTCGGAATATGGTCCCCTAAGGCAGCCTATGCCCTCCAAAGAAGGCTCATATTTGTTGAAGCCGCCAACAATCACCTTGGCACAGTTCATCTGCATTCCATGTCCTCAGTGACAATATCCCGTAGTGGAGCCTTTCAAAACAAGACGTCCTAAGTGGCGCACCCAAGTCGCCCCAAGTGATGCACCTAAGCAGCCAACTAGCACAGTCAACCATAGAAGCCGCGAATAATCACCATAGCCTATTTCCTCCACTGTACATGTCCACAGTGACAACCTCTCTCAGTAGATCATTTTAAAAAAGCCGCCAACTGGCACTATCAGCTGTAGAAGACATCAACCACAATGACGCAATTTGCCTTCCTAACACCACCAAAATGGCACCCTACATCAGCAAAGCGCCAAAATTGCGCACCTCCTCCATCCAAGTCATTTAAAGAACGCAAACCAGGTAAGTATTTCTTAATTAGGCGTCTACTTTATATTGAGGACATCTTGCTTAAAAGCAAAATATTATCAAAGTGGGGGCAAACTAGGATGCTCAATTTTTTCCCCAAAAGGACTTAGTGATGATAAACCTTTTTTTGTGATAAAATGAGTTTGAGACTATGAACCCCTCCCCCAAAAACACAGGCATGTAAATGCATATGACTAAGGGCAGAAATGCACGTGAATGTATGAGTCGCCACCTTGTTTAATTATTTTAGGGTAAACTAGGAAAAAACCCTAAGTTGACTCCAATTTTAATTAACCTAATTACTAGATTAATTATCCCAATGTTTAAGGCACAATCTTCGAACCCGAGGTGGATCCCGAGACTATGTCATACTGATTAACTAACCTAAGTGAATGAATGCTTTGCAGGGTGAATGAAGTAATTGGACCAATTGAAATGTTTATGTGATTTCGACTTGCCGCCCGGGGTTAAATCCCGAACGTGCCTACGTACTTCCGTTTGAATGGAAGATCAAAGTCGACGTAGTTCGATAGGCCTTTTTAAAAGGGCTTTGAATGGGTATGCTTTATGCATGAGTGTGTGTATGCTTCGTGCATTTTTGTTTAGGCATTTTGCCAAAAATTGATTGATTTGATTTAGGCATTTGTTGCCAAAAATGTTGATTTAAGGCTTTTAGCCAAAAAGATTGATTTAGGCAATTTATTGTCAAAATTGATGTGATTTAGGCGATTGTCTCCAAAATTGATTATTTGAAGGCTTTTAGCCAAAATGAGTTGATTTAGGCAATTAGTTGCCAAGGATGTTGATGGGGCGATTGTCGCCAAAATTGATTGATTTAAGGCAATTTATTTGCCAAAAGTGATTATTTGAAAGCTCTTTGGCCAAAATTTTGATTTAAGCGATTTGTCGCTAAAAAGGATTAATCTACTTATAGGCAATCTGTTCGCCAAAAGTGATTAATTGATTTGCAATGTAGGCAATTTATTGCCAAGAAAACGTGTTTAATTAAGGCTGTTTAGTCACAATTATTGATTAATTGGACTTAAGTCGAACTGTTCAAAATAAAGGCGATCACCATAGCTATTGATTAACTAGGCTTTAGCCAATATTGTCGGATTTAGGCTTTAATACCACGATTATTAATTAACCGGGCATCTAGCCTAAAATTATTTAATTGAGGCAGTTTATTTGCCTAATGATGACGTGAATGCATTTATGCAGTTGTAGAATTAGGAGTAGAAGAGAAGCATGCATGAAGTGCTAAAATTAAATGAGCAGGGTTTAGTTATTACCTGATTTAATCGACGGCCGCTTCTTAGCTTCAGCTTGAAAATTCCAAGTTAAGCTCCTCGTTTGGGGAATATTGATTAATTTAATTTAATTTAAGTGACCAAGTATCACAACAATAAAATAATAAAAGCCTATGCTAAATGCAGAAAAGCAGTAAAGAATCGCAAGGAGCGTAAGGGAGAAGGAGCATCCGTCAACACAGACTGAGTGCCTTGAAATGAAGACATCGGGGCCAATTTATAGGCAAAAAACCGGGCTGAGGGCGACCACTGCCGCCCTAACGGGCGGCGACAGCCGCTGCTGCCGAAGGCCGGTGGCTGGATCTGCCGGGACCGGTGGCCTCTGCCGTCGGGGCCGGCGGCCGCCGCCGCCCTTTTCGACAGCCAGCGCCGCCGCGTCCGGTGGGCGGCAAGCGCAGCGGTGTCCGGCAGCTGCTGCCGCCGTGGCCGGAGGGCGCGCGAGTCTTTTGTTTCAGAGGCTTTTCCGAGAGTTTCGGACCTCCAAAAAATATTCCAAGACCAGTTCCGCGATCCTCGCGACGTCCCGGACGTTTTAAGTACCATATTGGCATACTTCCGGTAAATTTCCAAAATGACCTCCGGTCCGGCCGGACAGTTTGCGGTCCGGCCGGACTAGTTGCAGTCTGGGAAAACTGGCTTTTGAGCCTCAAAATTTGAGTATTCACAGTTGCCCCCCACTGGCTATCATAAAAATGATTTATGAGAGCCAGTGGCTGTCTGAAGGAGCAAATTTTGAGGATGGGCAGAGGAGGAAACCCCGCCGTCGGTTTTTTTTTTCTTTGAAATGAAATTATCAAATGCATGTATTTATGTTTGCAACTTAAAGATGTTTTTGCCTCTTTGAGGACTTAAAAAGAAATTTTGCCTCTTAGAGGACTTGAAAAAGATGTTTTCCCCTTAATGAGGGCTTGAAAAGAGATTTTGCCTCTTAGAGGACTTGGAAAGATGTTTTGCCTCTTAATGAGGGCTTGAAAAGAGATTTTGCCTCTTAGAGGACTTGAAAAGATGTTTTGCCTCTTAATGAGGGCTTGAAAAGAGATTTGTTTTATTTTTGTTTTTTTCTTTGAGAACCAAGGGTCCACCTAACGTCGAAATGATCAAACGGCTTGGTTTTGGATGAAAAATGGTTGGTTATTGGTTAGGGTTTCACCCTAGGTTTTATGTAAAAAAAGGTTAACCATTAACCAGGTTCTACCCTGGTTTTGTGTAAAAGAGATTGGCGATGGTTGGGTTTCACCCTGGGTTGTGTATGTTTTTTTTTATAACACTTGCCCCTGAATCCGACTTGGAGGATTTTGCCCCCCTGCTTGAGAGAATTGATGCCCTTATTAGCTGAAATAGAATTTCTTCTTAATGAAAGACTAAAAATTTCGTGATTACTTCTGTGATGGGAGAATGGTGAAGGTTCTTATCACTTCTTGCCCCCCAGAATGGTGCTGACCATGGAATACTTCAAAACATTGGTGTTGCACTTGTCCAATCGGTTGAGGAATCAAAGAGAACAAAGCCACTTATATGACTCGAGGAAACGGACAATGTGGATGACATCGCTCGTCTGAAAGGATCGAAGAAACGTTGGTCCGAGTGGAGACGAGGTATTAAAGAATTACCTCTCAACGATTATGCTTGACATTTTTTAGGGTTGTTTTGGAAACCCCGAGGATTGAATTGACATTTTCCTCTCTCTCTTTTTTTTCGAGGAATGACTCAAAGAGTGACGCTTTCAAAACGAACTTTTGAGAATGACTCGATTTTTGTGACTCGTCGTGGAATGACCATTGGTGATGGAGACTTGATTTTAGAGACTCATTGGAGACTCGATTTAGAGACTCAAATTTTTCTTGTAGTGAATTTTGACTCGAAGGAACTCGGTGATTCCTGGAAAAAATGATTTATATACTCCCAAGGAGACCTTTGAAAGGGATTTTTTTTTTTAAGGACATACTTTGCTGTTTATCCTACAAAAATGGACTCTCTAAAAGAATTCATGAAAGCACCTTTTGTTTTTTTTTTTTTTTTTTTTTTTTTTGCCTTAACTTTTGCCCAGTAGCCGCCCTTTTGGGTTTTCGACTCTAGCAGGCTCTTTGCCCTAACTTTTGCCTAGACCGCCCTTTCGGGTTTTCAGCCTAATGGGCTCAATTCTTG
This sequence comes from Jatropha curcas, assembly GCF_041381405.1. NCBI lineage: Eukaryota > Viridiplantae > Streptophyta > Magnoliopsida > Malpighiales > Euphorbiaceae > Jatropha > Jatropha curcas. The sequence continues at coordinate 13,497,659 of NC_143158.1, read as the reverse complement.
CCTGAAGCCGTCCTTTCGGGTTTTCAACTCCAGCTTTTATTTTTCTTTTCTTCTCTTTTTTTTTATTATTTATTATTTTTTATATTGGCAAATAGAAAATGCTATTTATGATGCAAACTTATGTTTGTGACCATGCCTTTGCGGCTGCCTACGTATCTCCAAGAACTCTTCGGGGGATGGGGAGAATCAGGTCTTTCGTAGTTCCTTCCGGGATGCGAACTTCGTGCTCGGCTGGTGCGAAATTCATCTCCGATTTGATTTCTTCGGGATTCCTTCCCGACTTGATATTAATACAGAATTCATTTCTGACTTGATTTCTTCGCGGGATTTCTTCCCGGCTTGATGTCTTTGCGGGATTCCTTTTCGACTAGATGTCTTTGCGGGATTCCTTCCCGACTTGATGTCTTTATGGGATTCATTCCCGACTTTGATGATGTTGAATCAACTTATTGACTCGAGCTCGTATGATAGTGATGACCCTAGGCGAATCTGACTTTGTTGTTGTAGTGGTTTTACCACTGGTTGACTGAAATATGACTTGTATTCATCACAAAGAGTTTTGAATACCCACATTGTGGTGGTAACTTGAGTGGCTTGAGTGTTGAAGAAGCTTTTATGCTTTGAGTTTGTGGCTTAGCCATTTTTGAATTCTTGAGGTTAATTTGATCCCTTTTCTTGAACTTTATCTTCCTCTGAATTTGAAACTTATTTCCTCAATGGTTCTCCTCTCCATAAGGAATTTTGAGGAGACTCTTCCTTTTCCTTGTTTTGAGAAATGATCCTTGTTTATAAGGACACTTGTACTTGTGCCATGCCTGGTGCTTGATTTTCAAGGTGTTTGTTGACATCCAATTTGTGGAAATGACTGCTTCTTTTAACTTGCTTTTTCAAAATGTGAGCAGCCGCTTGGTCTTTGTCCTTATGGCTGAAATGATTTGTCATCTACCCTTGATGGGCTTGAATTTAATGGAGAGCTTGCAGTTGACCCGTTTTTGACAACTTGATTTCCTGTAGCTTTGTCCTTGATTTCTTTCTTTTGTGCAGAAGTTCCTTTTGACCCATTTTTTTCTTTTGCTTTGTTTGCTTCCTTTTGACCAGGGGTTCCTTTTGTCCCGTTTTTCCTTTTGCTTGCTTAGAAGCAGCCTCTCCATAAAGAATTTCGAGGCAACTTGATTCTGAGATGACTTGAGTAGTGTATGGATAGCATTGCGACTTCGTGCAGACCCAACCCAATTCCAAACATGACTTCTTTATTCTGTCGCTTTTAAGCTCAAAATTCAGACACCTCTTTGTCGGAGCATCTTCCATTCCTGAGTTTTCAGAGAAACCATTCTGGCCCTAACCCCTTCAATCGGCTTTACCTCGGTACTGTTTGAAGTCTTGCGTATGTGAACCCCTCCCCTAAAACATAGGCATGTGATGCAGGAAGAAATGCACGTGATGTGTGAGTCGCCACCTTGTTTAATTATTTTAGGGTAAACTAGGAAAAAACCCTAAGTGACTCCAATTTTAATTAACCTAATTACTAGATTAATTAACCCAATGATTAAGGCATGGTCTACGAACCCGAGGTGGATCCCGAGACTATGTCATGCTGATGAACTAACCTATGAATGAATGCTTTGCAAGGTGAAAGATGATGTAATTTGGACCAATGAAAAATGTTTATGTGATTTTGACTTGCCGCTCGGGGTTAGATCCCAAACGTGCCTACGTACTTCCGTTTGAATGGAAGATCAAAGTCAACGTAGTTCGATAGGCCTTCTTTGAAGGGCTTTGAATGGGGATGCTTTATGCATGAGTGTGTGTATGCTTTGTGCATTTTTGTTTACGCATTTTGGCAAATTGTTTGATTGTTTTAGGCATTTGATGCCAAAAATGTTGATTTTAATGGCTTTTAGCCGAAAAGATTTGATTTAGGCAATTGTTGCCAAAAATTGATGTGATTTAGGCGATTGGCGCCAAAATTGGTTATTTTAAGGCTTTTAGCCAAAATAAGTTGATTTAGGCAATTAGTTTGCCAAAAGTGTTTGATTAGGCGATTGTCGCCAAAATTGATTGCTTTGAGGCAATTTATTTGCCATAAGCAATTGTTTGAAGGCTTTTTAGCCAAAAATTGTGATTTAAGCGATTTGTCGCTAAGAGAAGGATTAATCTCACTTATAGACAATTTGTTTGCCAAAAGCGATTACTTAAATTGTAATGTAGGCAACTTGTTACCAAGAGGAAAAAACGTGTTTAACTAGACTTTTTAGTCACAATTATCGATTAATTGGACTTAAGCCGGATTTATTCGAAATAAAGGCAATTAACCATAGTTATTGATTAACTAGGTCTTTTAGGCCAATATTGTCGGATTTTAGGCTTTAATACCACGATCATTAATTAACCGGGCATTTAGCCTAAAATCTTTTAATTGAGGCAGTTTTATTTGCCTAATGATGACATGTATGCATTTATGCAGTTGTAGAATTATTAGAAGTAGAAGAGAAGAAAGCATGAAGTGCTAAAAATTAAATAGGTAAAGTTTAGTTTATGTACCTGATTTAATCGACGGCCGCTTCTTAACTCCAGGTTAAGCTCCTCGTTAAGGGAATATTAATTAATTCAACTTTAGTGACCAATTAACACAAGAAGAAAGCAATAAAGCTAAAACTAAAAATGCAGAAAAGCAGTAAAGAATCGCAAGGAGCGTAGGGGAGAAGGAGCGTCCGTCAACACAGACTGAGTGAGTTGAAAGGTCACACTGGGGCTGTATTTATAGGCAAAACGGACTGTTTCGGTGGCCGGTGACTTTGCTAATTTGATGCTCTGGGGGCTCTTTCGGGAGTTCCGGACCTCCAAAAAATATTCCAGGACCAGTTCTGTGATCCTCGTGATTTTTCGGACGTTTCAAGTACCATATTGGCATACTTTCAGTGAACTTCAAAAATGGCCTTTGGTCCGGTCGGGCTGTTTGCAGTCCGGGAAAATTGGCTCTTTGAGCCTCAAAATTTGGGTATTCACAGTTGCCCCCCACCGGCAACCATAAAAATGATTTATGGGAGTCGGTGGTTGTCTGAAACGCAAATTTTGAAGGCGAAAATCGGACGCGTCCAGAAGACCCTTCTTATGGCTATTTGCTTGTAAATAGCTTGAAATTCACCATTTCATTCATTCTACACTCTCCACATTAGAGAGCTCTCTCAAATCCTCTCAAACTTCCAAGCTACAAGACCTCCTTTCCCTATGGCTTCCTCAGATCTGAGTGACGAGGATTTTCTCGGGTCTCTGGGGATTTCTCTCGATGAGGTCGATCTTATGGTAGACGCGGATACTCACGCCTCCATGACCGGCGTCTACGCCCAGGTAAGCCCCCCTTTGACTTCTGTTTGCATATTATTTATTATTTGGGCCTTAGGCCAAATGATGGATTTTGGGCCTTAGGCCGAATTGTGAATTCTGGGCCTTGGGCCAAATTGTGATTTCTGGGCCTTAGGCCAAATTGTGGGTTTTAGGCCTTGGGCCAAATTGTGATTTTTGGGCCTTAGGCCAAATTGTGGGTTTTTGGGCCTTAGGCCAAATTGTGAACTTTGGGCCTTAGGCCAAATTGTGAATTTTGGAATTTTCCTGTGCTTACTGTCTTTATTAGTATGCATGCTAGGGCAGGACTAAGATATTACCCTTAGTAAGGAACCGAGGAATAACTCTTAGGTTGTTTTACCTTTTAGGATTCCCGTATTAAATTGGATGTGGCTGAGAGTTCTGTGGCTGGAATTTCGCTCGAAATATTTGATCAAAACAACCCGGTTGGCGCGATTATCCGTCCATCTTACCTGGGCTATCTGAGGCATTTTGACATGGGTCGGAGCAACTACAAGGAGTTATTGTGTGCTTTGGCTGAGAGGTGGTGGGACACCACCAATACCTTCCACTTTTCTTAGGGCGAGTTGACAATGACCCCTGCAGACTTCTCTGTGATCTCCGGGATCCCTTTCGGCATTTGGCCGATCGAGCTATATGATGATTGGAGGATTGATATCTCCTCCGACCGGATGGTGGAGCTGATTGGGATAGACCTGCCTCGGCTTGTCGAGCCAGGTTCTGCTACCCCTATTTTGAGCATTTCCAGACGCTGGTTATCCCTCCAAACCCCTGACATCTATGCTAGATACAGGCGGGGAGAGCTGACGGCTACTCAGGTGGCCCGATTCACTTTATTGCTGCTGTTTGCTTCGACCTTCTGGTCCAACAGGAAAGAGAAGTTTAACCCTTCTATCTTGAAGAGTTTGGAAAATTTGGCCCATTTGGAGGAGTATGACTGGGCCGGTGCTATTCTGAGCCGCATGTATGATGATATGTGTGATCTGAGTCGAGGCCACGGCAAACTCAGCGGGACCTACTACTTCTGGGAGGTAATGTAAAGAACCTTCTTCCTTTCCGTGTTTTTCTGTTTGTCTTGATTTTTCCTTTTCACTGATTCTTTTTCCGTTCTGCAGACTTGGGCATTTGAGTACTTTCCTTACACTCGCCCGGAGCTGCTTCAAATTGATCTCGAATCAGGGCTGGCGCCTTTGGCTTGGAGATGGTACAAATCAAACCTTCATACCGTTCGGCGCAAAAAATCGCTGAAGGAGTTAAGAGCCTTTTTTGATACTTGCCCCCTGGAGCAGGTATGTGCTTAGTGATTCTTAGATATGTTAAATAAAAAGGATTTATTAACATATTTGCGTCTTTTATAGGCCGAAGTGCGGCCGATGACTGCCCGTCTGCAGAGCTGGATTCAGGCTGATCCCGACTTCCAGCGGTCAGATACCTTGTCTCAGCGGAGGGTGGTCCTGTCGCACCCCATCCTGTGGCGATATTACTTGGGCGAGAGAGTGGACATTCAGATAAGAGGCTGCCGTTCTGTGCCTTATTCCCCTCCTGAGGATATGCGAGCGGGTAAGCAAATGATGCTCACTGCGACTCATACTGAGGGTATTCCACATGTGGAGTTCATCATGGGAGGAGATTATGACGAGTTCTGCGGAATCTTTTTGATGCCGCCTATTGGATCTCGGCTTGATAATTTCCAGGGGCCGGCTCCTTCTCAGCCGCCTGGCACTCGTTCTTCTCGGGCTTCGGGTCCCTCGACTAGGACTCCAAGGAGGAGGCACACGACCGATCCCACTTCTTCCACCTCGGTTGAAGGTCCGTCGCAGGGCGGGCCTAGCCGATTGGCCGGTCCTTCTAGGGCTCCCCGGGCTGTTTCGGAGGCTACCAGGCCACTTCACCCAGACCTGGCCAGTCTACGTCTTCCATACAGCATTTCTTACTATGTTCCTGACAGCCCTCCGGCTCTTCGAGAGGTCTCCCTGGAAAATGTGGATCGCCTGGCTCTTCCTTCTGAGGACATTACTGAGGTAAGGCCTGACACATCTCTCACAAAAAGGATTCATAAGAGATTTGATATTGACTTGTATTTTCCTTTGCATTATTTCCAGGTTCCTGTCGGGTTGGTCAATCAGATGATGGAGCTGATTCTCGGGCTGCAGCAAGAACTAGGTGCGGCCTGGACTCAAATAACCTTTGACGATCAGAGGAGGAGGAGGCCCCGCCGCTGATAGTTGCTAGATTTTTCGGCTTTCCTTTATTTTTTTCTCTTACTGTATTTTCTGTACTGAACCTTAGCTGTATTTCTATACTGAACTTTATTTGTACCTGCACTTGGTTAGTACTGAGAAAATGCATGCATGATTATCAAATATGAAAGAAAATAGGATTTTGTTTCCGCCCATTTTATGAAAAATATATTCTTTTCTTTTAGTACTAAAAAAGAACATTTTTTTTATGGCACAGGAAATTTTATTTTAGATATATACATATATACTTTTTTTTTTTTGCGGTGGCCGCCGGCATCGGAGGCCTGGGCCGCCGGCTCCGGCGGCTGCAGCCGCCTGCGGGCGTGCTTTTTCTCTATTTAAGCTGCTTTTGGCCCTTTTTTTTCATTCACTCTCTTTTGTCGAGCCAAACAGCCATTCTGGTCAGTTTTTCTCTCTTCTCTCTTTTTTTCCTTATTTTATTTTTATTTTTAAAAAAAAAAAAAAAAAAAAATAACATGAATCCCTTCTATAACCATAGCATGCACAGCTGGACTAGGAGTCTCTCCAAAGTTGAAAAGATCAATTTGGGGAGGTACGGTCTTTCTCCTATTATTACTCTTAGGGGTGTAGTAATTGATTGGGATTTTTACGGGCCTGTATTAGACTTTGGGACCCGGAAGCCCATGTTTTCCGGTTTGGGGCCATGATGGAAGAGATGTGCCCTCTTTTTGAGGAGTTTTGTGCTATCATAGGGTGTGACCCCAATGCCCCTTTGGTCAAGCATGAGGTGAAAATTGGGTATGTTAGGTCGTTTGAAAACCTGTTTCAGTTCAGCCGACCCCAAGCTAGGGATATGATCGTTGACGGCCAGAAAGCAATTCTGCTGCCCCTGATTGATGAATTTTAAGAGGCTTGCCCAGACGACCCAGACCGGATGAGGCTGAGGATGCGGGCCTTGGTTTTCTATTTATTGGCTGGCTTCTTGTTTAACCAGGACCCAGGCTTTGGGGATTTGCGTCTTTGCTCCATGGTTCGACAAATGGAGGATATGGATTGTATTGGCGGTATTGTGCTGGCAGAGACCATTAGGAGCCTTGACAGGGCTGCTTTAGGGTTCGATGACTGGACAGTTTCTCCCATTATTATCCAGGTATTTCCCTTCTTCCTTCTTCTCATTATTTTTTTCGGTTTGTTCCCTTGTAATAGAAAGGATCCATTACTCAAGTTTGGTTAAAGGACCATCTTCAAGTGGTTACTGCTCCTACCTCCCTTCCTTATAACCCTTCTCAGTATCGCATGCGGAGGATCTTGATCACACATCCTTCTACCGATGCATGGACCTCATGGCTAATTGAGTTGGGTCCAAATGAGATACTATGGTTCATCTCTTGGTACAACATCACCCGCTTTATCCAGGTTAGCTTCCGTCATACTCGGGTTTACCTTCTAGGCCTTACACATTGCACTTGGTACTGCGCTTCACGCGTTTTGAGGCAAATGGGGATAGATCAGACTGTTCCAATTATGGATGACATTTCAGCTGATTCAGCCATTACCCCGGGCGTTACTCGAGCCGTCCTTAGGGCTTGGGTTAGAGATCATCATATGGTTAGGCCCTTACCTAATCCTGCCAGTACTCAAACTTCTCCTGAATATCGGACCTGGTTCATTGCCACTGTCTGGCCGATTGAGAGACCAAGGAGGACTGCACTGCTGAGTGTACTTGAAGGTTGGGTTCAGGCTGACGCTGATGATGAGGTTAGGACTGGTGAGGAGATTGTGTTGGCTCCTCGGACAGGTGAGGCTGGACAGAGTTTAACAGCTAGGGAAGACTCAGAGGATGTTGCCCCACGGAGGAGATGGGACACCTAGACTCCTATAGGCTTTTGCTGTCTTTCTCTTTTATTTGGTACTTAGACTCTTGATGTATGTTTTTTTTTTTTTTTTTGGATTTTGGACTTAGCCTTTACTCTTTGTTTGAACTCTTTTGCTTTATGCTTGACTCCAGATTGTTTGACTTTATTGCTTAAATTGAGAATGTCATTTGGCTTTTATGCTTTCCAAGCATTTTCCAACTTTATTTATTTGAGCTCTGATTTTTGCCTAAGCCGCCCTTTCGGGTTTTCAACTTAGCGAGCTTACCCATTTTTGCCTAAGCCGCCCTTTTCGGGTTTTCAGCTTAGCGGGCCCCGACTTTTGCCTAAGCCGCCTTTTCGGGTTTTCGACTTAGCGGGTTTTTCTTTTTTTTCTTTTTGCACTTTTTCTTCCATTTTTATTATTATTGGCAAAGAGGAAAGAGAAATGATTTTTTTCTATTAATGTTTAGATCGCGCCCAAAGAGGGCTGCCTACATATCTCCGATATATAATTTCTTTTTTCCAAAGAGAATCAGGCCTAATGTACATTATGCAATGATTACAATTACACAAAATATCTTTTTAACTGATCTAAATTACATGGATTTGTAAACTCCAAACCATCCAAATCAGTCAAGATGACGGCTCCGCCGGACAATATCTTCTTCAACACATAGGGTCCAGCCCAATGAGGACGAAACTTCCCACGTGGGTCTATGATTGGCTGTCTAATTTCTTTTAGGACCAAACAGCCTTCTTCCAATTTTCGGTCTTTGACCTTCTTGTTAAAATGCCGCGCCATTCTTCTCTGGTAAACTTGAGTTTGGTGGATTGCTCGCAATCGCTTTTCATCCATACCCAAGAGTTACAAATGATAGTTCTCAGCCCAATCTGCTTCGCTGATCTGGCTTTCCCGGATAACTCTCGCCGACTGAACTTCCAGCTCAATAGGCAACACTGCTTCCATACCATACAATAAAGAATACGGGGTTGCCCCAGTAGGCGTTCTGATGGAGGTCCTGTATCCCCATAAGGCATTCGGTAATTGTTCGTGCCAAGCTCTATGCTTTTGAACTGTCTTCTGCAAAATGACTTTTATAGCCTTATTTGCAGCCTCCACCGCCCCATTTGTCTATGGTCGGTAGGGTGAAGACTTGTGATGCTGAATCTTCTTCTGCTTTAACAAGTCAGAGAACTCACTTTGAAAGTGGGACCCATTATCCGTAATGATCTCGAATGGTGTTCCGTACCGACAAAGGATGTTAGTACGAACAAACTGTGCTGCCTTCTTGGCATTCAAGACCGAATAGGAGGCTGCCTCAATCCACTTAGTGAAATAATCAACAGCAACCAGGATGAATTGATGGCCATTGGAGGCCTTTGGATGGATCTTTCCGATTACGTCTATGCCCCAAGTTACGAAAGGCCATGGTGAAGCAATGGGATTTAGATTGACCGGAGGCTGCTTTTGCAGCCTGGCAAAAATTTGACACTCATGGCACTTCTGCGCGTGCCTCACGCAGTCTGCATTCATGGTCGACCAGTAATAACCTAGGTTCATAATTTTTCGAGCCAAGGCTATTCCATGCATGTGCGGACCGGACTCCCCATTATGTAAGGAATCCATGATGGCTTGAGCTTCTCCCTCCTCAACGCACCTTAGGTGCAGGCCATTCCAACTTCTTTTATACAGAATTCCCCCAGTAAGGAAATATCCAGATGCTAACTGTCTCAATGTCCGTTGATCAGTTTTGGTGGATCCCTCCGGGTAGGCTTCATTCTGAAGATAGTTCTGTATATCCCAATACCAAGGCTTGTCATCTACCAAATTCATGACGTGTGCTGGCTGTTTCTATAGCCGGACTGTCAAAGGTCGAATGACTTGGTCTCCCCCCACATTAACCATGGAGGCCAAAGTAGCCAAAGCATCAGCAAACTGATTTTTGGCTCGTGGCAGGTAGTGGAAAGACAACTCCTCAAACTGCTAAGCCAATTCGTCCAAGCGTTGTAGGTAAGGAACCAAACGCTCTTCCTTAATTTTCCATTTCCTTAGAGCTTGAGAGACTATCAGATTGGAATCTCCGAAAACCCTAAGGACTTTTATCTCCTTTTCCAGGGCCGCTTCTAACCCCTTGATGCAAGCTTCATACTCGGCTTCATTGTTAGTGTAGTTGAAATCTAATTTTACTGCGATTGGGATGTATTCTCCACAAGGTGTTTTGAATACGACTCCAACCCCGTTTCCATGGTAGTTTGAAGCTCCATCAAAGTACATTTCCCAGACTCCACTTTCCAAGCTCAACAAGTCTTCATCAGGAAATTCTACCTCCGGCATTTGGTCTTCGACCGGTAATTCTGCTAATTGGTCAGCCAAGGCTCCGCCTTTCACTACCTTCCGTTGTACAAACTTTAAATCGTAGGCTGCAAGCACCGACACCCACTTGGCCATCTTACAGTCAAGAACCGGCCTCTCCATAAGGAATTTCAAGGGGTTCGACTCGGAAATAACGTATGTAGTGTAAGACAAGAGGTAGTGCTGCAGCTTTGTACAGGCCCAAACCAGAGCTAGACACAACTTCTCTATCTTGTTGTATTTTAGCTCGTATTCTAGCATCCTTTTGCTTAAGTAATACACGGCATTTTCTATCCTTGTATCTTCTGCTTGTTGAGCTAGCATTGCACCTATTGCCTCTTTTGTCACTGATAGGTACAATAGTAAAGGCTTTCCTAGCCTTGGTGGCTGTAAAACTAGTGGGGATAACAGGTATTGCTTGACTTGGTCAAAAGCTTTCTGGCAATCCTCATTCCATTTAACTGCTACTTGTTGACGCGTAATTTTATGCCTCCACCTGACCCGATGATGATATGAGGACAAAGGATGAGGCTTCACAATAAACCAGAGGTGTCTGAATCAAAAATCGAACCAAACCGCCCAACGGAGCCTGACCCATGTTAGGGCTGCGTCACGCAGCTATCACCTGCGTGACGCCACTTTTAGCTGCGTCACGCAGCTCTAACGGGTCTGACACCCTTGGCGCGCACTTGTGCAGTGGCCTGCACTGTTTGTATGGATACGCGACAACTGTACGAAAAGTAAGTCACGTCACGCAGGCTTACAGGTGCGTCACGCAGCTCCTACCTGCGTGTCACGCAGCTCCTACCTGCGTGACGCGACTGCCCTGTCGCCCTAACCATATAAATACTGCATTACACAGCAAAAACGGGACCTTTTTTAGAGACTTTGAAAACTCTTCTTATTTTCTCTCAAAAAAGACTAAGGCATTTAGACAAAAAAAAAAGAAGACGACTGTGGCTAGGGTTTTCCTCAAAGACTCCAGTGAGTAACCTTGAGGAAGATCAAGCTATTAGGCACATAGATTGAAAACTTAAAAAAAAGGGACATAAAAAAGAGTAAGAGAGGAAGAAAAGAAAAAAAAGGTTTTTATTGTTAAGATTGGACGTTGAATCTTTCGGGAATCGTGAAGCTTCATCCTTAGATCGACCATATCGTATGCAATCCTCAAATCTGAGGGTTAGGTAATCATCTAAACCCTTTTGTTTGCACTTTTCTTTAACTAGTTATTTATTTGTGAAAATCCCATTTTCTTAGTATTTTAGTTAGTTTGGTTTTGATTAAACCACATTTCGCGCATATTTGAGTATTTCTGAATCATATTAAATCTCTGTTAACAAGAAAGAAACGTAAAAAGGACAATTTGAATGGTAGTTGCAGACCAGAGCAGCCGCATCACGCAGCTACTACCTGCGTGACGCGACTGTTCATGTCCAAAAGTCTTTAATATGGATTGGACCACCTGCGTAACGCACCTATTCGCAAACCCAGGATACTTTTGTATTTAATGTGATATTTCAGGTGAATAATCAATAAAACTGAGAATATTAATAAGTCGCGAATAGTTCTGTCACGCAGCTAGGAGTTCCGTCACGCGACTGTTCTTTATAGAACAGCCGCGTGACGCAACTGTTCCAATTTCCAGTAGCACAATAAGAGTTGCGCCACGCGAGTGTTCTTCATAGATTACCCGCGTGACGCGACTGTTCTAAAGTTCCAGGGTGAATGAAGGGAGTCGCGTCACGCGACTGTTCCTTATGGGACACCTGCGTGACGCAACTGTCTCATGATTTCAGTGTATTTTACTTATTCCACCGTAATTTCATACAATTAAACAGATTTTAATTTTAACTCAGAAAATGATCAAACATGGGCAAATTAAGATTTAATCAAATCAAATCAACTAATTATTAATGATTTTGAGGTTTTAGGATTTACTTCTTTTTACTTATTGCTTATCATGTTATCAAATTCGGTTTGTGGCCCGCCTTTAACCATAAGGCAAGAGCGGGTCTTCTCTTTTATTTTAGTACGTGTTGTGGATAGATGGTGGATGATATATCTTATTTGTGATGAATGCAATGGATGAAATTAATTGGGACGGTTAATTACTTTTCCACATAGGAACTCGGTTCGATTCATTCGGGTTGGGTTCAAATAAATTGGCTTTCTCTAAAATAAAATCATTTTAGAAATCGTAGGTTAAAAGAGGCCGGTTTTTTTTTTCGGGCGTCGGCTTCCAACGGGCCGACGTACCCAATTCCCTTACCTAGAACCTCATAGGTTCGCCTGACCAGTTTTCTAAAACAAAAGGCCTTGAATAAAATGGGTTGAAATGGAGTCACTTTTGTAAAATAAAATCAAAAACGGTCCCATTGCCGAAATAATGGGTGGCGACTAAAACAATTTATAAGACCGATTCATCGGCATCGCACATCCAAAAGGGTTTTATCACTTTTTTTTAAATAAAGTATTCAAGTACACCAAATAAAGAAAAATCCACGATCTTTCTCCGGGGGGAAAACAGTTTGGCGACTTCACTGGGGATTTTGCACCCACTATCCCCGGTTGTTTTTAATAAACAATATAGTAGTTGCAATTAGGAATTAACTCTAAAAGCCTACTATTTCTAAATAAAAATTGGTTAGAAAAAGCCGATGGAAAATTATTAACTGTCCGTATGTGTTTAAATGCTTTCCTTTTCCTTTCCTAGGATTTTTGCATTCATTCGCATTCCTTGCTTCTCACCTCATTCTACCCATACTACCCTTCGGTACTGGTGTTAAGTTTGACGGTGGATCTAGCCTAAACCATGCGTTTTAGGTGCATCCATTCGAGAATTAACATTACTACCAACCGCAAGCCTAGTACCTTAAAGGTGCGTCAAAAGGAGTAGGCCCAACAAAGCCCGAATCCTGTTCGCGGGACCCAGACTTTGTTAAAGCCCAATAAGACTAAAGCCAATGCATATAGTTGATAGCCTTAGTTACTTCCCCTAAGGTGCACCCAATTCTGTTTGCTGTTACTATGCCGCATTCATTTCCGAGAGTTGATATCGTCAATCTCAAAATCCCCTGTTGGTTGTCGAGATTAGACCAATTCCTAGGAAATAGATGTCGGAATTTTATACCAACGGAATCCGCGTGTGGGAGAAATAAGGTTGGAAGGCATGCATTTCCCAACTCCCGTTCCCCTGTATGTTATAAATTGTACATATGTTGTGACATTCATGCATCATGTAACACTTTTCTTTTTAGCCATGCATTAATAAGAGCTAATGCTCGATATGGACATTTGATTTTGATTTTGAGACCGGATCTCGAATTCGTTATGAATAATATAATGCAATCACTTATAGTAAACTAATACCCAAAAGAAAAGGGAGTTATAAGGGGGTTGCAGTTCCTTTGTATTTCAACATTTCTCGTATTATCTGAAAATAAGTGAGAGATTATAAAATTCTGGAACAAAATAACAGAAAATCCTACTTAGGACCATATGTCCCAAGGCAAAAAGTAAGGATACAAAAAAAATAATAAACAACAAAAATAAAATCCCGCTCGGAAATTCTTTCATTCCGAGGCAAAAGTTAGGGATTCGAGAGAAAATAGTCAACCGTAAATCCAAAAGGAACGATTGACGACAGATAATGCTTGAAATGTTCAAATACAAAATAAGTTATTGATGCATTATTCACATCAAATTTTTTATCCGGTCGTTGAAATCGAGATCTTATTCCCATATCGGTTTTAGCGCATTAGAAATACATTCTCCATCCTATGTGCTCTCATTTTCGCATGCATACATGCAGGACCCCCTGTAACTCAGAATTTTTCTTGTCAGAATTGATCCTTCCTGGGAAACCACTTTGAGAGCTTGGAATCGGCATCCCGGTCAGCGTTTAATCAGAACATCCCCAATCCCCGAATTCGCTCCAGTCAGCTCCGTGAATCAGTCCAGTTCATCAGATTCAGAATCCGATTCAGATCCAGCAGAAATGGCGGATAACACAGAAAATGAGACCGGATTTTCTGAAGCTCAGATAAGGACCATTGCCCAGATTGTGGCTGCGGCTCTTGCTCAAGACAGGGCCCAAAATCAGAATACTCCTCCTTCGGGTAGCCAACTTGTGGCTGAAGAAAGACCAATCCCGGAACCTGTGTCAAGTAATCAGGCTTCTGTCGGAAACACTATCCCGGTTGAAAATGATATGCTCAAGCAACTCGCAGACTTGAAAGAAAGATTTGACAAGATGGCTGCAATGAAAGAGAAAGACCCTGTCACCAATTTTCACATCACTGAGTATGTCCTGCACCCGACCAGCTCGGCTTCTTTCAAAACTTTCAAGCATTCCATATTTGAAGGGGATAATGATCCTCGTTCTCATTTGTCCGAATTTCTCCGAGTATCCCAAATGAACCGGTATAACGAGGAAGATGTTTTGCGAGCATTCCCGCAAACACTCCATAAGGATTATCGGAGGTGGTATGACGGTTTAGACAAAGAGATTCAGAAGAATTGGATCAAACTGCAGACAGCTTTTCTCAAACATTTCAAGACTGAAGAGAGCGATGAGTTCAGTCTACGTGATTTGGAGAATTTGAGACAAGGAAAGGACGAAAGCTTTTCTGATTACTATAGAAGGTGGAGGACCAAGCTGTATAGAGTTCAGACAAGGCCTAAGGACAAAGAGTTGATCAGAATCTTTAGCAGGAGTTTATTACCCTTTTTCAAGGAAAGGATGTTGACTCAACCCCTCACCGATTTTTCCTTGGTTCAAAGTGCCGGTTTAAACATCGAGGAATTGTATAAGGAAGAAAAGAAGAAGAACAGAGGGTTTGGTAATTACCGAACTTCTTATGGTGACAGAGGAGCCGGAAGCAGTAATCAGAATCAGTCAGGAGCCAGTAATGCTGTGATAGGTGCAGTTAATGAGAGAACTAGGAGAGAGTTCACAGACTTAGGAAGACCTTTGAGCACAGTACTAAGATCTTGCATCAAGAACGGGGTGTTGTCAAAGCTGCCAGTCGATCCGACTAAGCCCGTGCGAGGGAGGTATATGGACTGAAATTGTGATTACCATCAGTGCAAAGGGCATTCAACTGATGAATGTTTCAAATTAAGGCACGATATTCAAGACCTGATCGACAGTGGAAAAATTACCAAGCCTTCGGAAAAGAACAAGCCAAGCACTAAGAACAATCCGCTTCCCCAATATCAGTACAATTACCCGCATCGTAAGTCTCAGTCGGGTGGATCGGTCAATGCGATCGGGAGCGGATTACCAGAAGAAGTGGTATTAGCCGAAGTGGAATGGGAAGAGCGGATGTGCGCCATGTTGAACATATGGGACGACTGTAGCAGTGATGAGGAAGAGAAGGTGCCACTGAAGATCGAAATTGAGAAAAGTATCACTGTGAAGGTAGGCGACGTGCCTAAAGATGAAGATGAGCAACTCCAGCTGGCCATTCAAAAAAGTTTGGCCGATCCAGAAGAACAATGGTATTACAGTAGTGAGGAAGAAGTGAATGAGGTAGGTGTGCAGAGCTTGACCCGCAGCGGGCGAGTGTACAATCCTGAGAATAATATGCAGGCTAAGGGAAAAGAGATTGTTGTTGATGGAGCAAAGAAGAAAATGACAGAGAAAGGCGTGGAGAACCCGAAAGAGAAAAAGAAAGAAGAAGAGATAGTTAAAGGGCAAAAGAAGGCTATCGAAGTGGGAGAAACCAGTCAGAACAAGACGCTTAATGGGGTCACTGCCAGTTCGGTGCTGAGTCAATTACAGAGAACCAGGGCAGACATTTCGATATGGGATTTGCTGATAGCATCTAAGGAGCATAGAGAAGCTTTACTTGAAGCTATGACTTTCGTCAGGGTGCCTGCTCGAATTCAAAGTGTTGATATGATCAATGTGCTACAGCGGAGGATAGGCGAAGTCACTTTCTTTGACTCAGACCTCCCACCAGAGGGAAGAAACCACTGTAAGCCACTCTACATTCAAATTGCTGTCAATGGACGAGATACTAGGAATGTGATGGTGGATAATGGGTCTGCACTGTGTGTTTGTCCGTTGAAAATGCTGTCCAAGTTCAAAATTGAAGAATCAGAGCTTGAGCCATCAAACATGGTGGTCAAAGCTTATGATAACACTATGCAGAATGCAAAAGGGACCTTCAAAGCAAAGATATCCACAGGGGCAATTGAAAGTTGGGTAGACGTGATTGTGCTGGACATCTTAGCCAACTATGCTTTGTTGTTAGGAAGGCCGTGGCTTCATCCCCTAGGCGCGGTTCCATCCACTCTGCATAGAAAAGTAAAAATCCCGTGGGGTACAGACGTGGTGACCGTTAACGCACAGGAGGATCTTAATGTGGCTACAGTGGAAGGTTTAGAACTGGCGGTACCCTTATCAGGCTTCCAAGTGGCAGTGATTGATGCATCCATCGCCAAGAGCAAGAGTGCAGTAAACAGCATGAGTCCTTTTTCTAGAAAAATGATGAAGAAGATGAATTGGCAGTATGGCAAAGGTTTGGGCCAGGAGTTGCAAGGAAGGTTTGAGCCTCTTTCATCAGCATCCGGGCAGCAAGACAAACATGGGCTGGGGTATTCTGAAAATAGAAAGAAGGAAAAATATGAGATTCGATCTCCGGTCAGAGGGTCAAACATGAATCAGATTTTCTTTGTTCCACAAGCTGAAGGGGAATTTCAGAGCAGAGGAAAGACCTATCCCGGTTTGGAGATATTTATGACCGATTATGAGGAGAAACTGGTCAAGTCGCCCGAACCTTCTTTGGAACAGCTGGTGGATGGAACCGAGTTCATGGTATGCATGACAGAAGCAAGTACTGAATCTGATTGGTCGGAGAAGATATCCGAGTTTGAAGACTTCTTGGGGATTGGGGATGAAGCTTCCAAGTCAGTGCAAGAGCAGAAGGCCAAGGCACGGATCCTCCAGTCTGTTCTAGCTGCTGAAGATGCCGAAGAGGCAGAGAGGAAGGCAAAGAAGACGATAGAGCATGGAGTGGCCAAGAAAGAAGCTATTCCAGCGGAGGAAGAAGAAGGCACAGATGCCGATGAAGTGATCCAGGCAATAAAAGATACTTGTAATGAATGTGTTGAACAGGCAGTTAATCCTGTATTTTGCTTTTTTGATGCTTGTTTTGAGAACAATATGGATGGTTTTCCTCTTTTATTTCAATCAATGGAAGTGAACTTTGACTATTTGTTTTCTTGTTTTCCTGATTGTCATGTTCATGGCATTGATTATACCACTCGCATATTTGACATAAATGCATTGCATAATTTCGCATTTAATTTAAGCACCGCCGAAGATCCTAAAATAATTCAAATCGGATCAGACTTTAAAACTGAGCTCAGACAAGATCTTCAAGAATGTATCAAAAGAAACTCAGAGGTATTTGCCTGGAGCTACGCGGACATGCCGGGGATCGACAGATCGATAGCAGAGCACTTCATTCCTACTGATCCGAGTATTAAGCCAGTGAAGCAGAAAAGGAGAAGGGTCAGACCAGAATGGCAGGATAAGATCAAAGCCGAAGTCCAGAAGCAGCTGGATGCAGGATTCTTAGAAGTGGTACACTATCCGGAATGGTTGGCAAATATAGTCCCAGTGTTGAAGAAAGATGGCAGGATAAGGGTCTGTGTCGACTACAAGGATTTGAACAAAGCCTCGCCTAAGGATGACTTTCCACTCCCACACATAGATGTTTTGATAGACAGTGCTGCCGGAATGGGATGTTATTCTATCATGGATGGGTTTTCCGGATATAATCAGATATTGATGGCCTTGGTGGATAAGCATAAGACCGCTTTCACCACTGACTTTGGAACATTTTGCTACAGAGTGATGCCGTTTGGGCTAAAGAATGCCGGGGCAACATATCAGAGGATGGCTACTACGTTATTTCATGATATGATCCATAAAGGATTGGAAGTGTATGTAGATGATATGGTGATCATGACAAAAACACAAGAAGAACATGCAGAAATGTTGGAGAAGTTCTTCGCGCGGGTCAAACAGTACAATTTGAGACTTAATCCCAAGAAGTGTGTATTTGGAGTAACGAAGGGAAAATTGTTAGGTTTTGTGGTGGGACCTAACGGGATTGAGGTTGACCCGGACAAAATAAAAGCCATTCAGGATATGGAGCCACCAAGAACAGAACAGCAGGTGAGAAGCTTCCTGGGTAAGATTCAGTACATCAGCAGGTTCATTTCAAGGTTATCCATCACCTGCGCTTTGATTTTCAAATTACTGAAAAAGAATCAGCCAGTCAAGTGGAATGAAGATTGCCAGAAAGCCTTTGATCATATAAAGAAGTACTTGAAGAATCCACCAGTGCTTAGCTCACCAAGACCAGGAGAACCTTTGATCTTGTACCTATCTATAGAAGATGCAGGAGTAGGAGCCATGTTGGTACAGCCGGATGCCGCTGGAGTAGAGAAAGCCATTTACTACATCAGTAAGAAACTATTGCCTATCGAAGAGAAATACAATCTGATTTAGAAGACTTGCATGGCAGTAGTGTGGTCGATAAAGAAATTAAGGCCGTATTTCGATTCCTTCAAGGTCACTTTTGTCTCCAAAATTGATCCATTGAAGTATTTGCAAAGGACGCCTATTCTAGAGGGACGGTTGTCTAAGTGGTTGATTCAAATGTCTAGTGTGGATGCGGAGTTGGTAACAAAAAAGATGGTCAAAGGTCGAGCTGTGGCGGAATTCCTAGCAGAAAACCCTGTGACAGACGACGAATCTTGGGAA
The DNA here is from genome assembly GCF_041381405.1 of Jatropha curcas. Lineage (NCBI taxonomy): Eukaryota > Viridiplantae > Streptophyta > Magnoliopsida > Malpighiales > Euphorbiaceae > Jatropha > Jatropha curcas. Next base: position 13,479,104 of record NC_143158.1, on the reverse strand, counting down.
TTGGAGTTTCCGGACGAACATTTGCTGAATATTGACACAGGAGCTTGGAGATTATACTTTGATGGATCAGCCAACAGAAATGGAGCTGGGGCTGGTATTGTTATAGAAGCACCTAATGGCGAAGTTACAACCATGTGCAAGAGACTAATGTTCCTAGTCACTTACAACATGGCAGAATATGAAGCGTGCATCATGGGAATGGAAGCTCTTCTTGCGACTGGCGCTAAGGAGGTCGAAGTAATAGAAGATTCTTTACTGGTTATTGAGCAGGCCAACGAGAGATGGAAGGTAGAAGAAGAAAGATTGAAACCCTATGTTGAGTATTTGTTGAAAAAGGCAGCACTATTTGACAAGATCACTTTTACTCACATAGGAAGAACCTATAACAGAATTCCAGACGCCTTGGCAAACTTAGTGTCGGCTTGGCAGGATATAAGCAAAGTTCCGAAGAAGCCATTTATCATTACCACAGCCAATATCCCGTGCTATCAAGAACATTATGTGAATCAGGTGGAGCCGGAGGAAGAACCCTAGTTTACGGACATTCTGAGGTATATGAAAAACGGTACTTTTTCTGATGATGCGACGAAAGAAGACCGTGCTGTCTTAAGGAAAATGGCGCTACACTACGTCCTAGCCGATGGTGAACTCTATAAGAAAACCTGGGATGGAGTGTTGTTGCGATGTGTGAGTGAGATAGAAGGAGAGGACGTAATGAGAAAAGTTCATGAAGGAGTCTGTGGTACTCATCTAAGCGGTATGAGTTTAGCAAGAAAGATCATGAGGCAAGGTTATTTTTGGATGAAAATGGAAGGCGATTGTGTCCAATATGTGCGCCGTTGCAAAGCTTGTCAATATCATGACAATAGAAGCCACTTACCTGCTGTTGAACTCCATCCAACAACTCCTTCATGGCCTTTTTCTGCATGGGGCATAGACGTCATCGGCAAAATTTCACCTGCAGCATCCAATGGTCATCAGTATATATTGGTTGCAGTTGACTACTTCTCTAGATGGACCGAAGCTCAGTCTTACATGATTTTAACTGCCAAGCATGTGGCAAAGTTTATTGAACAGAACATTTTCTGTCGCTATGGTGTTCCTCATCACATAGTTACAGATAATGGTTCTCATTTTCAAGCAGAAGTTGGCCAATTGCTTTATAGATACAAGGTTGAGCATCACCATTCTTCTCCTTATCGCCCTCAGGCTAATGGTGCGGTAGAAGTTGCAAATAAGGAGGTCAAGAGAATCCTGTCGAAGATGTGTGAAAGGTATAGAAGCTAGGCTGAGAAACTTCCTTTCGCGCTCTGGGGGCATCGCACTACCTTCAAAGCAGTAAATGGAGCTTCTCCCTTCGAATTGGTGTATGGGATGGAGGCAGTGTTACCGGTAGAGCTCGAAAAGAAGTCTCTCAGGGTTTTGGTAGAAGCTGGTCAGACCGAGGAGGAATGGGTCAAGAAGAGGTATGAAGATCTGGCATTCTTAGACGGAAGAAGACTGAATGCTCGATTCCAGGATCAGATGAGAAAAAGGAGGATTGCTCGTTTCTACAACAAGCGGGTACATCCAAAGGCCTTAAAGAATGGAGATTTGGTGTTGATCAGGTTATTGGATCATGAAGCCCAACATCATCCCGGTGGGAAATTCAAACCCAACTGGCATGGGCCGTTCAGAATTCAGAAGCTACTACCTAAAGGCGCCGTCGAATTAGTCACTATGGAAGGAGAGCCTGTCAATCGAATTATCAATCAAGATCAAATGAAAAGATTCTACATCTGAAATGATGATTTCAAAAAAAAAGAAAAAAAATGCTAAGTTGAAAACCCGAAAAGGGCGGCTTAGGCAAGAAATGAGCTCGCTAAGTTGAAAACCCGCAAAGGCGGCCTAGGCAAAAGTTAGAGCATGTAAAAAAAAATGCAAAATAATGATAGTAAAATCTTGGGATTAGCGTGTGGTTCTTAGCTTAAATGCAGAATTCATGCCATGCGTTCGTGACAGATTACTGACTGATTGATCAATGCCATCAACTTAACTTGAAGGAGGATAGGAAATCAAGTAGTTAAAACGAATGACCATTGTATTAGAATAAACTTTCTTTACTTCCGTATGATGTTGAAAAGAAGTAAGATTAATAAAGAATTTGGGTTTTCAAAATCTTTGTTTTTGTCCTGGTATTACGGTCGAAGAACGCAAGATATTCCTCTCTGTTTATTTAAACAAAGATCGACTCACTTGGTGTGAAGCGCCTTGGCCATTGGTCCTGCCTAAATATTGAATAAAAAAAAGAGACATTGATCAGAGGAATGAGTACCATTTTCTCAGCGATTTCCCTAGAAGGATCAATAAAACCATGAATAAACCTTAGCACTTGTATTAGTTCATGCATACATAGAGAAGTTACATTTGTTATTGTTGATTTGTGCAGGTTATAAACAGTCACTTCATTCTTTATTGTTCACAAGCATAGGTTCCTGTGTTTACAGAATAATTTTTACTTTATTGAGTTTTCATTTATTAACCCAAGGGCAGGAGGCCCGAATAACTAACACTACAAATAATTTCGAAAGAAAAGTCTTGTTGTCTTTCATTGTTCATGTGTGCAGGAAGTAATAAAGACAGAATCAGCGAATTCATTAATTCAAAGAAAGCAGATACATTAAATAGCAGCTCAAAGCTCGAGCTCAAAAGAAGACAGAGAAAGCAATAACAACATTTATTTCAGTAAGGGCTACCATCAGATACCGATCCTTGCAAGAACTTAACGTCATCACGGAGCAAAAAACCAGTTCACATACTCAGGTGTCACAGTGTCCTGCATCACTCCTTCACCTAGGTATCTGGTGTTTCGGTTTCTCCAACGGTCAGCCAAATTGGTCAGCAGATGCAGTGTTATTTGACCGCTCTCAAAGTTATGGATCCTGGGAACACGCTGAATTGTTCCATATTGACGGCTAATCCTATCGGGAAAATAGGCCATGGAACGGTCTAGACTGGCGTACAATACATAGTTGAGGTTCATGCTTCCAGTAGTGACCAGTCTGATCCTCCACCAAGGACAAGTCCACCGAATAGTAGGGTTATCACCAAAATCGAAGCGTCTCCGAGACCGAGATTGAAAAACAGTAGGTCCATAAGTTGGAATCAAGCGAGCTGGAACCGGAGGAATCAGGCTTAATTTATCCAGAGCCCAGGCTTGCAATAGTAACGGACAACCGCGATGATGAACATTGAAGTCAGTAATGTGAAGGGCAATATCCCTGACCCAACACATTGTCTCTCCCATGATCATCATGAAGACGGTACGATGGTACAATTGCATGTCATGAACAACGGTCAGAAGTCGAAAATCTCCGATTCCGGGTTGACGATTCTTCATGGCATACACATTCAGTAGCAAGAAGCAACAAGCTCGGATCCAAGGCAGATCTAGATCGATGGACAAAACTTTGTTCAAGAAAGGTTCCAAAGGTAGACCTTGATCCGTGTTTATCCCATCAGGAAGGTAAACCGGGCACAAGGCCACAATCTCAGCTAGATCATACCTAGGACCCGGGGGCAAGGCCGGAGTTTCATTTTGCTCAGGATGATGATCCATCAAGGCGCTCATTTCCTCATAGGTCGGAGTCACCTCAGAGTCTTCAAACCGAAAAACCATGGTGTCCGGATTGAAATGAGAAATGAGCTAAGACAGGAAGCCATGGTTAGGTTTCAGGTCTTTGAAATATCTTAACCAGGCTAGTTGATCCAAAGGAGAAACTTGCCATAGGTCGCCAGAAATGGATTGGACAAAAGATGAGACTTGACTCTTGAAGGCCATGGAAGAAAATCACTTAAGAAATCGACGTGCTTTGAACACTGGATGGGAAGGAGGTGTGAAGCGGAACTTATATTTATAGGAAAATGGAGAAACCGATGGGCGAAACATCACCATCACTCAATTTAATAATCATCGTCAGAGGTAGTTGAAAGGACAATCCTGAATAGTCCATTCGGGTCGGTGAGCATTCAAACCTGCATTGATCAAAAAGAAGGACGACCCGTACAACAAGGAAGTCGAGTCTTTATGATTGCATTAATCGAGAAAGGGTAGTTGAGCCATTACGTCCGCATTCACTGAGTAGACCGCCCTATCAGGTAAGTACTATGCTATGCTCTCTGTTTGGAAAGTGATTCTTGATCATGTTCCATGTTAAGTTCATTACTTTATTTACTTTATTTTATTTTTATCTTATTTCATTTATTCATTTACAATAAGTCGATTTACTGACTGCTGATGAGGTGAACCATTCTTGTGAATGAATGGTACATCGCTATTTTGTATTTGGTATTGTGTTTGTGTTTTGTTTTTACAGGAACAAGACTTCACAGTTGCAAAACATAAACACACATGATAAAGTAAAAAAAAAAAAGAGAAAACCAAGTGTTGTAAAAAAATGTAAATAATATCATAAGATGCTGATATAACTGTACAATCACAAAAAAAAATAAATAAATAGAAAATTAATAAAAATTCAAAATGTTTAAAGCGTTCAAAAAATGGAAGAGTCGTGCAACAAGACTACCGCCGCCTACGGCTAGGACCAGCGACACTCAGAGGGAGTGGCGATGGTGGCCCGTCATCGGAAGAAGAGCCACCCTCATCCTCATCAGAAGAGTCGAGCGGGATGCCCTCGACCTCTAGCCTCGTCCGAAGCCGCTCCACCTCCGCTTGAAGCCGGCTCACAGCACTGGACTGGCCGGACTGATGCCTCCGTAGCCTCCTGTTCTCCAACTCCTGTAAAACAACCAAAATGTGTAAGGAAAGGTAAACAAGTAATAAGGAAGAGGAATGAGACACAGGAAGACTGTACTCACCCGCTCATGCACATCAGAGTAGAGCCGACCGATATAGGACCGGGCAAAGCCGAACCGCTGACAGATCTCCTGATATCTCTGAGCCGGCACCTGCAAATAAAACAAATCCATTAAAAGGGATATTCAGGTAAGATACTTCTAACTTTTTATATACGGTTTATAACTTACATGTGTGGTGTGCTCAGGGTCCAACTGTACTGGAGGAGGAGCCTGCCGCAGGTCTGCAGGAATAATGATGCCAGATCCTAAGCCAAGGCCAGGATCCAACACCACCTCCATACCTGGAGGAAACGGGACATCGCCCAGTACAACACCAGCTGGTTCGGTCGGGGCCGCCACGCCACCCCCCTCAGCTGCTGCCTCAGCCTGGTAATGAGCTGCGGTCTTGTGCGTCTTCCGCTCCTGCATTCAGTCACAAAGAGAGTAATACCATCAGTAAGTTGAGACAAAAAGAGGAGTAGTAATAGTGAATGAAGTTGAAGGTCAGATGAATTACATGTGTGTACTCGAGAACCTCTGAAAGTCGAGCCTGCATCCGAGAGGCAAAGTAAGCAGGAAAATCACCGGCGGACAGGAAATCGTTCGCCGAGAAACCTCTGTACTCTACCTCCAGGTCCTCTCGGGTCAAACCCTCCAGCAGACACATATGCCGGGGAGGGGCATGAGGCACTCTCCGTCGTGCTGGAGCTATCGGAGTGTCAAAAACCCGCTCTCCAAGGAAGTACCGGTCGGCCCAGTAGCCTCGCAGCAGCAGCCTCGACCGGGTATGCAACTCAGCCACCTCCCGGCCCGAATAGGTCCTCCAAGCCTCACAGTCCCATGGCTCTAAAGATAGCTGCAAAACGATAAGAAATCAACATTAGTAGTGTGTCAGAATAAAGAGAGAAACAAGCCGCAGGTTAAGAGATTCTTTCTGTACTCACATCAGACAGCTCCCGATCGTTAAGGAAGCTCCGCCAGTACTCCGGATCCTCGCCACTGGCATAAGTGTGGTGGCAGTGGGCCAGATAGCGAGGAATTCTCTTGGACTCGATAGGAGAATCGCCGCTCGGACCGCCCGGGAAGATGCAATACTCGTAAGACCACACCTGTAACAGAGACAGAAAATAACACCAGTTAGTTGAACAGTTGAGAACAGCGGATCAAAGAAAAAAAGAGAGTGAGAATGAAAGTGTGTTACCTCCAAAGGCCGGATGAACAGCCAGTTTGACTCACCGCTACCACGGGTCCAGACATCCAGACCATGATAGAGATGAGCCAAACTAAGCATGGCCCAGTCGAAGGACCCGACCTGGCTCAGATCCCGAAGACACGCCAGCACCGCAGGATCTCCCTTATTCTGGGAGGTGCATAGTAGCTGCGAGGAAATGATGTAGAACAAGAAGGACCGAGCGGCCTGGTCCCTCTCCTCGCGAGTATACGCAGGAGCAACAGGTCGAACATCCTCTGGCAACTCTCGCCAAGCCTCCAACCGGGTCCTGATCCTCTCGGCCCAGAACCGATAAACCGTCTCGTAAGACATATACCCCTGCACGGTATATCGAGTCTGCGTCGTGACACCAAGGAGGGAACGGAAAAGCTGGGCTCCGATAGCAGCCGTCTGGTACCGAGCGTCTAGCGGAGGAACCGGGCCAGTGAAGCGTAAGCCGGTAATGGCAGCGTAATCCACGGGAGTAAGGGTCATCTCTCCGAACCCGAACACGAAAGTATGCGTGCAGTCGTTCCACCGCTCCATCAGTGCATATCGCATAGCGGGCGGGAAACGAGGCTGTGTGCGGCGCAATCCAGCGGCATAGTCCCCGAAACCTGCAGCGACAACCTGTGCTCGCATAGGAGGGTCCAGTAGATCCCAGAAGGCAGAAGCATCAGTAGCCGATCTGCCTGAGCGGGCCTTGCCCAGATTAACCTGTAAGAAAATTTCAATTTCAATAAATATAAGACTGATAATTGTTAATTTTCTTCTGTGACAGGATAAAAAAAAAAGAGAAAAAAGACTCGAGTTTTGGTTAGAACCATAGCTGCGTCACGCAGCTCCCAGTAGCGTCACGCGTCTACAAAATCGAGCCACGCAGCTTTACCCAAATTACACAATCAGAAGCATAGCCGCGTAGCGCACCTTAGCACCCGCGTCACGCCACTCTACAGTCGCGTCACGCAACTGTTCAACATGTGTGGCCCCAGGAACAGATGCGTCACGCGACCACGAAGTCGCGCCACGCATCTCTCTAGCCGCGTCGCGCAACTGTTCGAGACTCTCATTCATCGACGAACAGTCGCGTCACGCAACTGTTCTTCCTAAGAACAGCTGCGTGACGCAACTGTCGAAGGTACGCAGCGGTTTAACTTTAATTTTGTTCTACTACATTTATACTATTTTTGTGCAATAACAGGGCAAAATCAAACCATCTAGAGTTATCAACAATCAAAAGTTAATAAATCAAGGTCTAAACACAGTCAAGAAGAGATTAATCCTAAGGTTCAAGGAAAGTTAGGGTTTCTGGCGTCTCGAACAGCCGCGTCACGCAACTGTTCTCACAAGAACAGCCGCGTCACGCAACTATTCATGGAAGAACAGCCGCGCCACGCAACTCCTACCTGCGTGACGCGACTGCCGACGCAAGCGCAAACAGTGAAAAATAATCCTATTACTACAGTTACGGATCAAAAGCAGTAAAAACAGAAAATTGAAGAAATTTTGTACTTACCTCAGATCGAAAGCCACGCATCTGACTCGTTTCGTACCGGACTGGAAATTTCGAACCCGGCAACGGAAGGAGCTGCAATGGTCGCGTCCCGGGGGTTAGCGGGTTCTGGCTGACCGGCACCGGCTCACCGTCAAACGTAGGAATATCAGGCAGGGCCCCGAGAACCTCCATCTCAGGAGTGTAGGCAGAAGCAGGGATTTCTGAGATTTGAGACATTTTTTTAGTCAAACAGTTCAGAGAATTTCCAATTGTTTAGGGTTTGTGAATAAGTGAAATTGAATCGACTGAGAAGGAAGCTACTTATAGTAAAACCAGCTGGGTCGAAGCCCATTCAACTAGGCCCGACAAGAGCATTGGGCCCATTATCCTTTTTGAGCCCGACAGGTCCACACGGCCCATTTCAAAAGCCCACGATGACCCGTTCCGGCGACATGACGTTGATGTACAGCTCGTATACGGCTGCAAACTTTCATCAACTCACCACACCGGGGTCAGAAGCATTAAATTGTCCATATTACCCTCAGGTAAATTCCCTTCTAAACACTATATCATAAAGGATATACTTGAAAATACAGGCAACAGCTTTTGTTAAGCCTTTCCTGCCAAAATTTTTGGTAAAAATTTTCACAAAAATAATAATAATGCGTTTGTAAAAAGTGAATGCTTTTGGTTCTAGGCTAGGATTCCGGACTGGGGGCAAAAGTATGACCTTCTGTCTTAATAAGAATTTCTGCTTGGGAATATGTGATGTTCCAATACTTTTCTAACAGAAAGAAAAGTTTGTTCGTACACGGACAATGCTCGTCTTTTTCTTGTGAACAATTTCTTTCAGGCCAACCGGTGAGGGTTTTTCGAAGCCGATAGGTCCCGCTGATTAGTGATGGTGCATTGCGAAGCTAGTCAGAACAATTTCAAAACAGTGATGATGTATTGCGAAGCTGTCTGAAATCTTCTTCCCCAGTCAATGATGTTGAGTTGCGAAGTTGACCAGGGTAAAACCGACATCTTTCGGGCCGATCAAACTGAGCCTCGAGGATGCCTTTTTCTAAACCGACTGGAGCCGATAAAGCCGACCAAACCGAGCTGAGTAGGTGGCCAGATCAAAGCTCTTCAAGCCGATCAAACCGAGCTTCGAAGACTTTGCCATCAAATCAACATCTTTCGAGCCGATCAAACCGAGCTTCGAGGATGCCCCTTCAGATTCCATGGGAACCAACGAAGCCGATCAAACTGAGCTGAGAAGGTGACCAAACATTCAAAGTCCTTCAGGCCGATCAAACCGAGCCCCGAAGGTGTCTTCCAAGCCGATCAAACCGAGCTTTGAAGTCATTCACATGTTGGATGGAAACTGACGAAGCCGATCAAACCGAGCTGAGAAGGTGACCAAACATTCAAAGTCCTTCAGGCCGATCAAACCGAGCCCCGAAGGTGTCTTCCAAGCCGATCAAACCGAGCTTTGAAGTCATTCACATGTTGGATGGAAACCGACGAAGCCGATCAAACCGAGCTTAGGAGGTGACCAGATGATCAATTCAGCATCTTTCCAAGCCGATCAAACCGAGCTTCGGAGATGATTGCCTGATAGAAGGCGCGTCAATGGACCACTTTAACATTAATCGTTTATACAATTAATGATAAAGTGGGGGGGCAAACTGTTGACGCGTAATTTTATGCCTCCACCTGACCTGATGATGATATGAGGACAAAGGATGAGGCTTCACAATAAACCAGAGGTGTCTGAATCAAAAATCGAACCAAACCGCCCAAAGGAGCCTGACCCATGTTAGGGCTGCGTCACGCAGCTATCACCTGCGTGACGCCACTTTTAGCTGCGTCACGCAGCTCTAACGGGTCTGACACCCTTGGCGCGCGCTCGTGCAGTGGCCTGCACTGTTTGTATGGATACGCGGCAACTGTACGAAAAGTAAGTCGCATCACGTAGGCTTACGGGTGCGTCACGCAGCTCCTACCTGCGTGACGCGACTGCCCTGTCGCCCTAACCATATAAATACTGCATTACACAGCAAAAACGGGACCTTTTTTAGAGACTTTGAAAACTCTTCTTATTTTCTCTCAAAAAAGACTAAGGCATTTAGACAAAAAAAAAAAAGAAAACGACTGTGGCTAGGGTTTTCCTCAAAGACTCCAGTGAGTAACCTTGAGGAAGATCAAGCTATTAGGCACATAGATTGAAAACTTAAAAAAAAGGGACATAAAAAAGAGTAAGAGAGGAAGAAAAGAAAAGAAAGGTTTTTATTGTTAAGATTGGACGTTGAATCTTTCGGGAATCGTGAAGCTTCATCCTTAGATCTACCATATCGTATGCAATCCTCAAATCTGAGGGTTAGGTAATCATCTAAACCCTTTTGTTTGCACTTTTCTTTAACTAGTTATTTATTTGTGAAAATCCCATTTTCTTAGTATTTTAGTTAGTTTGGTTTTGATTAAACCACATTTCGCCCATATTTGAGTATTTCTGAATCATATTAAATCTCTGTTAACAAGAAAGAAACGTAAAAAGGACAGTTTGAATGGTAGTTGCGGACTAGAGCAGCCGCATCACGCAGCTACTACCTGCGTGACGCGACTGTTCATGTCCAAAAGTCTTTAATATGGATTGGACCACCTGCGTAATGCAGCTATTCGCAAACCCAGGATACTTTTGTATTTAATGTGATATTTCGGGTGAATAATCAATAAAACTGAGAATATTAATAAGTCGCGAATAGTTCTGTCACGCAGCTAGGAGTTCCGTCACGCGACTGTTCTTCATAGAACAGCTGCGTGACGCAACTGTTCCAATTTCCAGTAGCACAATAAGAGTTGCGCCACGCGAGTGTTCTTCATAGATTACCCGCGTGACGCGACTGTTCTAAAGTTCCAGGGTGAATGAAGGGAGTCGCGTCACGCGACTGTTCCTTATGGAACACCTGCGTGACGCAACTGTCTCATGATTTCAGTGTATTTTACTTATTCCACCGTAATTTCATACAATTAAACAGATTTTAATTTTAACTCAGAAAATGATCAAACATGGGCAAATTAAGATTTAATCAAATCAAATCAACTAATTATTAATGATTTTGAGGTTTTAGGATTTACTTCTTTTTACTTATTGCTTATCATGTTATCAAATTCGGTTTGTGGCCCGCCTTTAACGATAAGGCAAGAGCGGGTCTTCTCTTTTATTTTAGTACGTGTTGTGGATAGATGGTGGATGATATATCTTATTTGTGATGAATGCAATGGATGAAATTAATTGGGACGGTTAATTACTTTTCCACATAGGAACTCGGTTTGATTCATTCGGGTTGGGTTCAAATAAATTGGTTTTCTCTAAAATAAAATCATTTTAGAAATCGTAGGTTAAAAGAGGCCGGTTTTTTTTTTCGGGCGTCGGCTTCCAACGGGCCGACGTACCCAATTCCCTTACCTAGAACCTCATAGGTTCGCCTGACCAGTTTTCTAAAACAAAAGGCCTTGAATAAAATGGGTTGAAATGGAGTCACTTTTGTAAAATAAAATCAAAAACGGTCCCATTGCCGAAATAATGGGTGGAGACTAAAAACAATTTATAAGACCGATTCATCGGCATCGCACATCCAAAAGGGTTTTATCACTTTTTTTTAAATAAAGTATTCAAGTACACCAAATAAAGAAAAATCCACGATCTTCTCCGGGGGGGAAAACACTACTCCTTTTCTGAGTAATTTGAAAATCGGACCACAAGTATCGGCCAACTGATTAATGAACCGGCTGATGTACTGTAGCCTTCCCAGGAAACCCCCGAACTTCTTTCTCCGTCTTCGGTGCTGGCATTTCCAGAATGGCTTTGGCTTTTGAAGGGTCAATCTCTATGCCCTTCCGACTGACCATATGCCCCAGAAATACTCCGGATGTAGCTCCAAACAGACATTTTGCCGGGTTGAGCTTTAGGTTGTACTTTCGAAGTCTAAGGAAGAACTTCTCAAGTGCTGTTGTGTGTTCTTCAGCTGTTTTTGATTTAACAACCATGTCGTCCACATACACTTCTACTTCTTTGTGAATCATGTCATGGAAGATGGTCGTCGCGATTCTCTGATAGGTTGCCCCGACATTTTTGAGCCCAAAAGGCATGACCCTGTAGCAGTAGGTTCCCCACTCTATGATGAATGCCGTTTTCTCTTTGTCTGGCAAATGCATCATTATTTGGTTGTACCCGACAGCGAGATCAGTCAAGGAGACCATCTCGTGTCCGGCCATACGGTCCACCAACAAGTCAATGTGCGACAGGGGGAAGTCGTCCTTCGGACATGCTTTATTCAAATCCCGATAATCCACACACATTCTGACTTTTCCATCCTTCTTAGGAACTGGCACAATGTTTGCTAACCATGTCGGGTAAGCAATGGGTTCTATGA
>NC_143158.1:13199837-13289129 GCF_041381405.1 Jatropha curcas | reverse complement strand
GATAAGGTAACAAGAATTAGTTGTCTATATCTTTTGAGATTAAGCATATCTACTACAATCCTTGTCAAAATCTAATCCTACCTAAATTGGGTTACATTGAAAGGATAAGGGAGGATACAAGTCAGCACGCTCGTGCTTTCCATCTAGCACGCCCGTGCTAGGCTCTGACCTTATAAAAAAAAAAAAGAAAATTTTGAATATTTGGATTTTTCTTTGATTGCTTGCTTTATTTTGCGTAGAATTAATTAGGTCCATATTTGGTTTGCGTTGTAGTAAGCTAAATTCATACATTATATCCAGAAATTGTCTTTTAAATTCTAGTTTCTTTATTCTTGTTTGAGCTTTCTTTTGCTTCTATTACATTATTAGGGTGTGTTTGCTTGTTTACTACACTCTAATTGATAATTAAGTAGTACATTGTATTGTTCTTATGCTGCTATCCATTACGTTTTGAATCTTCTTTCTAGAATTTGTGCTTACTTTTATTGTTAAGTTTTATTCCTTGTTTCTGTGAACCCCTCCCCAAACATCATAGCATATGAATGCATATGACTAAGGACAGAAATGCACGTGATGTGTGAGTCGCCACCTTGTTTAATTATTTTAGGGTAAACTAGGAAAAAACCCTAAGTGACTCCAATCTTAATTAACCTAATTACTAGATTAATTAACCCAATGTTAACGTATGGTCTACGAACCCGAGATGAATCCTGAGACTATGTCATGCTGATGAACTAACCTATGAATGAATGCTTTGCAGGGTGATTAATGTGATTTAGACCAATGAAATGTGATTTTGACTTGCCGCTCGGGGTTAAATCCCAAACGTGCCTACGTACTTCCGTTTGAATGGAAGATCAAAGTCGACGTAGTTCGATAGGCCTTCTTTGAAGGGCTTTGAATGGGTATGCTTCATGCATGAGTGTGTGTATGCTTTGTGCATTTTGTTTAGGCATTCTGCTTGAAAATTGATTTTTAGGCATTTGATGCCAAGAGTGTTGATTTAAGGCTTTTAGCCAAAGAGAATGATTTAGGCAATTTGATTGCCAAAATGATTGATTTTAGGCGATTGTCGCCAAAATGATTGATTTTAAGGCTTTTAGCCAAAACATGTTGATTTAGGCAATTTATTGCATCAATTTATTTGCCAAAAGCAATTGTTTGAAGGCTTTTAGCCAAAAATTGTGATTTAAGCGATTTGTCGCTAAAAAATGGTTAATCTTACTTATAGGCAATTTGTTTGCCAAAAGCGATTGATTAAACCATAGGCAATTTGTTGCCAAAAAAACGTGATTTATTAAGGTCTCTAGCCACAATTATTGATTAATTGGACTTTTAACCGGACTGTTCGAAATAGGCAAATACACCGTAGTTATTAATTAACTAGGTATTTTAAGCCAATATTGTCGGATTTAAGCTTATCACCAAGATTATTGATTAACCGGGCGTTTAGCCTAAATTTGTTTAATTGAGGCAGTTTATTTGCCTAATTGTGATGTGAATGCATTTATGCAGTTGTAGAGTTATTAGGAGTAGAAAAGAAGCATGCATGAAGTGCTAAAATTAAATAGGCAGAGTTTAGTTCATGTACCTGATTTAATCGATGGCCACTTCTTAACTCCAGGTTAAGCTCCTCGTTAAGGGAATTTTAATTAATTTTAATTTAATTTAAGTGACCAATTATCACAACAAGAAAGCAATAAAAACTAAATTAAAAATGCAGAAAAAGCAGTAAAAGAATCGCAAGGAGCGTAGGGGAGAAGGAGCGTCCGTCAACACAGACTCAGTGTCGAAAACAGAAGGCCCGGGGCCACTATTTATAGGCGAAAAACGGACTGTTTCGGCGGCTGGGCCGCTGGGGTTCAGCAGCTGGGTTCGGCGGCCGGGCCGCCGGAGCTCGACGGCTGGGCCGCCGGATCTCGGCGGCTCGGCCGCCAGAGCTCGGCGGCTGGGCCACCGGAGCTCGGCGGCCGGGCCGCCGGGTTGAGGCGGTTGGGCCGCCGCCAGTGAGGGCGACCGTAGCCGTCGGTGAGGGCGGGGCCGTGAAGGGGGGGCCGCCGCCGCCGCAGCGGCCGACGCACTTTCTAGTTTTACGCTCCGGAGGCTTTTCCGGGAGCTCCGTACCTCCAAAAAATATTCCGGGACCAGCTCCACGATCCTCGCGACGTCCCGGACGTTTTAAGTACCATATTGGCATACTTCCGGTAAATTTCCAAAATGGCTTCTGGTCCGGCCGAACTGTTTGCAGTCCGGGAAAACTGGCTTTTTGAGCCTCAAAATTTGAGTATTCACAGTTTCTAAATGTGCTTTTGAGTTGATTGGTTGACCTAAGATTCTGAAGTACAATTGGAGGAATTGCAAGGAGTGATTAAAGAGTGTAAACACGTGAGGGAGTGTTTATTATTAACTCAAATCTATTCTTGTTTTTCTATTTCTTTCTTAACAATGAGTTTAAGCAAATCTGGAGATGGTAATGGGGATGGAAATCAAATCAAAGATCCTCAACTGAAATTTTTCATGGAATCAATCCAAGGACAGTTTAGAACCTTCAACAATCTCTTTCAAGACATGAGGGAAGAATTGCAAGAGATAAGAGCTTCACAAAGCTCTAATACAACTAGAGCCCGTCCACAAACTAGATTCCAAACCCATGATGATGAGGAGACTGAAGATTCTAATTTTAATAAAATTGATGGGAACTTAGGATCAATCAAAATGAGGATTCCAGAATTCAAAGGTAACAACAATGCTGAAGAATATCTTGAATGGGAGAGGAAGGTAGAACAATTCTTTGAATGCCATAACTATTCTCAAGAAAAGAAATCCCATCTTGCTGCTGTTGAATTCAAGGGTTATGCTATGTTTTGGTGGGAACAATTGCTGTTAAAAAGAAGAAGAAAGGGAATGTGACCTGTACCACCATGGGAGATCATGAAGGAGTTGATGCACCAAAAGTTTGTCCCTACTCATTACTTTAGGGATTTACACAATAAATTAGCAAGAATGGTGCAAGGAGGGAAAAGTGTGGAAGATTATTACAAGGAGATGGAGATTTGCATGGCTAGAGCCAAAATTGAGGAAGATGAACAAATCACCATGTCTCGATTCCTTGGAGGTCTAAATAATGATATTGTTGATGCTTTAGAGATGTATCGCTATGATACCATGGAAGAGATGGTAGATATGGCCATGAAAATTGAAAGGCAAAAAAAAGGGAAGATCCACCAACAAATATTCTAACAACACATGGGGACCTAAATGGTCCAAGGAAGGTGAAAAGAAGGATTTTAAGGGTTCTAATTCCCAAAGGCCAGATTCAACTTCAAAAGGTAAAGAAGCTGTCCAAACTTCATTTAAGGTCAACCAAGGTATTTGTAACTCTACAACCCCTTCTAGAGAAATTAAATGTTTTAAATGTTTGGGGAAAGGGCATATTTCATCTCAATGTCCTAATAAAAGAGTTATGATTGCTATAGATAATGGAAATATTAGTTTTGAATCTGAAGGTAGTGATTATAATGATATTCCTTCTTTGATTGATGTTGATAAAGATGAAGATGATTCAGATAATTTAATACTTCCTGAACATGGTGAAATTTTAGTTGCTAGGCGAGCCTTGAATATGCATGTTAAGGAGGAAAGCCTTGAGCAACGTGAGAACATATTTCACACTAGATGTTTGATTAGTGAAAAAGTGTGTACTCTTATTATTGATGGAGGTAGTTGCACGAATGTTGCTAGTATAAATATGGTGAACAAACTGAATTTGGCATGTATTAAACATCCTAAGCCTTATAAATTGCAATGGTTGAAAGATTGTGGGGAGGTGAAGGTAACACAACAGGTATTTGTACCATTTTCTATTGGATGCTACAAAGATGAGATTTTATGTGATATAGTATCTATGCAAGTAGGCCACTTGTTCTTAGGAAGACCATGGCAATATGATAGAAGAGCACTTCATGATGGATTCCACAACCGATATTCTTTGATTCATAAGGGTAAAAAGGTGGTTCTTGTACCATTATCACCACAAGAAGTATATAATGACCAAAAGAAGCTTCTTCAAAGAGAGAGAGAGAGAGGCTCGGCATTGAGAAAAAAAGAGAATGAGGTTTTAGGATCGAGAGAACAAAAGAGACAAAAGAGTGAGGATGAGAAGAAAAAGGCCACAAAAATCACAAAACAAATTGATGGCCCAATTGAGAGTGAAAAACAAAGAGACGGAAGGAAGAAACAAATTATGTATGTGAGAAAGAAAGAGATCCAAAACAGTGTTAGTAAGGGTAGACTGGTCTTAATGATTCGGTTTAAGGAGTTTTTGCATAATTTGACTAACATTGACACTTCTTCTCTACCTTCTAGTTCTGTTTCTTTGTTGTAGGAGTTCCCTAATGATAAAAAAAAGCCTACATTGGTGAAGGAGATGCACGCTAAGACTAGGGCTCATATGGACATGAAGAACAAAGGCTATGCCAACCGTGCCAACAAGGGAAGGAGGCATGTTGTGATTAAACCTGGAGAATGGGTTTGGGCACATTTTCGCAAGGAAAAGTTTCCCAACCAAAGGAAGATTAAGTTTGATGAATGGGGAGATGGACCATTCCAAGTCTTGGAGCACGTTAATGACAACACCTACAAGATAGACTTACTAGGTGAGTATGGTGTTTCCGTTACTTTCAATGTTAGTGATTTGTCTCCCTTTGACATGGATATAGATTTGAGGACAAATCTTTTTAAAGAAGGGGGAGGGGGGGGATGATACGGATCCGCCATCACTCATCCATGGAGCTCAAGGGAACAAGGAGAACAACATGGAAAATCCATTAGTGCTTCCTAGTGGATCAGTTACAAGAAGTCATACAAAGAGATATGGGGCAGCCATGTCCTTATATGTTCAAGACTAAGTTTCACAAGAGCTTCATGATCTTGCTTTCAACAAGTGTTGTGTGGAACTTGAAGGCACACCTAGGCTTCTTACATTATTGGAGGCATATGCTGATGGTGTAGCAGGCCCTGGCCGTACTAGAGCCTAACTTTTGAGTAATAAGTTAGCCCATTTTTGTTAGTTTTGAGTTGTAATGTTGTTAATGGGTTGGGCCACCAATAAATTGGGCCACCCTTTTTTATTTTTAATCCTTAGTTGGTTTGGATTAATTATTCCTTATCCTTAGTTGGTTTGGATTAATTATTCCTTATCCTTAGTTTATTTGGATTAGTTATTCCTTATCCTTAGTTGGATTGGATTAATTAGTCCTTATCCTTAGTTGGTTTAGATTAGTTAAATCCTTATCCTTAGCTGATTTAGATTAATTATTCTAAATCCTTTAAGGATCAGGACCTCATAGATTTAGTATAAATAGCTTACTATATTGTAAAATAAAACACAATTCATTGAAATAAGAAATCTACGGATTTTGTTCATGCTTAGACGTGTTCCATTGATTAGAGAGATTGTGAGAGTGCATTCCTCTAATTGCATCAAGAATCAAGGTAAACTTATCAATTTACTTGAGGCGTTTATCTTATTCTTTTACTCTATTATTGGTGTTCTTGCTTCTTTAAGCTTTGGGTGCCATAGAGGGGAGTTTAGTTTGATCTTTGATCTATTCCAAATCTTGTCATAGAGTTCTTGGAATTAATTTCCATAGGGTTCCGCGTCACTTCCTTTGTTGGATTTAGAATCGGAGGAGCTGCCCTCTTAGGCATTTGGGCCTCGGCCTTGTAGTCACCATTAAAAAGAGCTCTTTTGGCTCGTTTGGCGCTTCGAACATCGGGATCGAGCCATGATAGAATATATCATGTATGGCTACAATAAACAATTTAAATGATGCATGAATAAAGCATAATTCAATCATAGCAATTATATACAAACAAGGGAGGGAACGGGAGTAAGGAAATGCATGACCTCCACCCTTATATCTCCCATGCACGATTTGAGGTCAAAGTCTCTTTTAACCCTAGGACATATATGTTGGGCCCATAAACCATTATGGGGTTTTGGATCAACATCTCTCATTTATTGGATGAATGCAACAATTATAAATTTATTAAGGTAAACCTAGAGGAAGGAACTAGGGTCAATTACATGAGCTTAGGTTGGGTTTATTCAGTCTTGGGTTCCATAAGCAAGAATTGCTTGTTTCCTCCCTTTTGCTTTGGCTCTAACCAAAAAGTTATAATGAGTTGTGCCAATTCTTTTGACATACCAAATGGTACTTGACTTATGAGTGGTGTATATTAGTAGTGAATCCCAACAGTTGAGTAGAGTGAAAGGATCACAAATACCACCTTTAGGGTTTAGGGTAGAAAGGAGATAAAGAAGAGATAAATGCACGAATGACATTTTGTAAGTACAAAAAGTAAACTTAATTTAAATTTAATAGCATTATTAAAGATTGTGAATAATTGGACAACTTTCGGAGTCAACTCTCTTATTTGAACCCAAAACTGAAAACTAGAGATTCTGGGTTCAATACCCAGTGGAGTCGCCAAGCTGAGGACGCGTGGTTTTTCCCAAAAGATTGGATTTGGAAAAAACCGATTCGAATGAGCTTGATTGATTTTAGCAAAGTGGTTTTCTTTTATTAAACTCGTTTTAGTCCTCGGAAAAAGATTCTCTTACTTTGGTAGTAGTTTTATTTTGGAGTCGACACCCTTATTTACAAAAAATTCTCGAATCAGTCAATTCTTTAGGATCGACTAATTCAATTTCAAACCAGAGACAAGTTTGGGAGTTAGGTACGAAATGGGAAGGTGGTAGGCACCATTTCACCCGGTTAAACCGGCCTCCATGCTGTCCAAAAATTCATAATAATTAATAATGAGAATAACTTTTAATTGAGAAGTAAAATGATTTTAATGCAATTTTTAGAAAACTATGTCATTTACATAAATTATTGTAAGCATAATACAATCTACCCTTACCCCTCAAAATTTCCCTAACAAGCTCTAATGAGATCCATTAAGATCTCTTACATTTTGCAACAATAATTAATAAAACACATCAAGAAATGAAAGATACCAACAAACAACATTTACACAAAGACAAACAATATTAACAGGGTAATAGAACATACATTCCCAACCACTCACACTCACACTCACACATTCATTAAAATGAAAATATGATGCATGTTAGAGGTACAAGATTAATAAATAAATGGGTTAGCACAATAATAATTTTAAAGCATTAAATTAAAGAGCGTGAAATTAAATGACAGAAAAGTAAAATGCTTGTAATGTAAAGAACAGTAATCAAAGGGCAAAATATTATAGGTTAATTAAGGTTTAAGCTCATGATCTTTATGTTCATCCAAGAAAATGAACAAATCCATCAATCACAGCCCTCAACCTTGTTTTAATGTTTATTTGATCCATTTGTGACCAAATACGAGATCCAAACGCTTTAGGATTTGAACTAAGTCATTGGATCTCCGAATCGAGACATTGATTGAGTTTTTATACATTCAGAGCCTCTAAATCGAAGGGCCTTGCACCACAGGGAGCTATAACATGCGTTTCAAGGATGTGGTGCATTCCACACGTAGTGGCGTATGGTCTTTCCCAGATTAGAAAGGCTTCTGGCATTAATAGGGCAAAAATAAGGGAACCTGGGTCGATGTGGCACGAGCCACATGCCTATGGCGCATGCCACACATAGTGGCTTGAGCAACTAGCTTAGGCCCGCGTGCCACAAGGTTACAGAAACCCATTTGTGGTTGATCCTTGGTTTCCATCACAACCAAACCCACAATAGATGTTTAAAAGGCCGAAAAGGAAAAGAAAAAGATGGAGAAACAAGTTTAAGGTTCTTAGAAACAACCTTTTGGAGATCCCTTTGAAGATTGAATAGCAATGGATGAAGGAACCCAACTCGTTAGTCCTTGATCCAATGATTCGAGATTGAAGATTAAGAACATGTCTTTGGGATTTCTAGTATATGCTCAAGGGTTTTTGATTAAAGAATCAATGGATCACAAGCTTAGAACAAAGAGAAACAATAGTTTCCTTTGATTTCTTAGATTGAGTTTTGAAATTTCAAGAGTTTCCCTAAGCTACTAAAAATCCTGTCCCTAAGGATCACCCCCCCAATGTCTATTTGTAGACATTTGAGGGTGGGTGGCCTCATTTAGGGCTGACGTGGCAAAAATACTACTGTTGGGCCCGCAACAGAACCAGGCCCACTTTTATTAAAATGGACTGGGTGGCACTCAAGATGAGACGGTGCATCGAGAAGTGTGTCGGGCTGGCCCGACGTGCTTCCTAGGCCCAATTTCGTCGCAAAACGCCCGGTAACTCAAAAATGTAAAAATGGCTAAACACGTAGATAATTTCAGCTATGGACCATTGGTCTAAAAACTAGAGCGATCGGGAGTCCCAATCTAGTTTTATGCAAAAAACGGTGTATCATCATTGAACCTTTTAGGGGGCAAAATTTGAGCGTTTACAAAACCATATCCTAATTATATAAATCCATCACAGGGGCATAAATCACACAATCATTTAACAATGATGATAGTGAGAATGTGAAATGTTAGGAAGTTCTAAACTAAAGTTAAATGGGTTAGCTTTACATAAAATAAATAGCACAAAAGTAAAATTCATTATAAGTAAAAGACTAGAATTTAAAATAGTAAAAAATGAAAGACAGTAACTGTGAACCCCTCCCCCAAAAACACATAGGCATGTGATGTATATGACTAAGGAAGAAATGCACGTGATATGTGAGTCGCCACCTTGTTTAATTATTTCAGGGTAAACTAGGAAAAAACCCTAAGTGACTCCAATTTTAATTAACCTAGTTACTAGATTAATTACCCAATGTCTAAAGCATGGTGTGCAAACCCGAGATGGATCCCGAGACTATGTCATGCTGATAAACTAACCATGAATGACTGCTTGAATGCTTTGCAAGGTAAATGATGTGATTGGACCAAATAAAATGTTTATGTGATTTTGACTTGCCGCTCGGGGTTAAATCCCAAACGTGCCTACGTACTTCCGTTTGAATGGAAGATCAAAGTCGACGTAGTTCGATAGGCCTTCTTTGAAGGGCTTTGAATGGGTATGCTTAATGCATGAGTGTGTGTATGCTTCGTGCATTTTGTTTAGGCATTTTGCCAAAGAATTGATTGATTTGATGTTTTAGGCATTTGATGCCTAAAATGTTGATTTTAATGGCTTTTAGCCAAAAAGGGTGATTTAGGCAATTTATTGCCAAAAATTGGTTAGGCGATTTGTCGCCAAAAATGATTAAGGCATTTGTGCCAAAAAGAAGTTGACTTAGGCAATTCATTGCCAAAAGTTGATGATTGGGCGATTGTCGCCAAAATTGATTACTTTAAGACAATTTATTTGTCAAAAGCAATGGTTTGAAGGCTTTTAGCCAAAAGTTGTGATTTAAGCGATTTGTCGCTAAGAAAGAGATTAATTTCACTTATAGGCAATTTGTTTGCCAAAAGCGAATGATTAACCATAGGCAATTTGTTGCCAAAATGTGATTGATTTAATTAAAGCTTTTTTAGTCACAATTATTGATTAATTAGACTTAAGCTTGGACTGTCCGAAATAAAGGCAACTATACCATAGCCATTTAATTAACTAGGTATTTTAAGCCAATATTGTCGGATCTAGGCTTTAATACCACGATTATTGGTTAACCGGGCATTTAGCCTAATTTTATTTAATCGAGGCATTTTATTTGCCTAGTGATGATATGAATGTATTTATGTAGTTATAGAGTTGTTAGGAGTAGAAGAAGAAGTATGTATGAAGTGCTAAAAATTAAATAGGCAGAGTTTTAATTTACATACCTGATTTAATCGACGACCACTTCTTAACTCCAGGTTAAGCTCCTCGTTAAGGGAATTAATTTTAATTTAATTTTAAGTGACCAAGTATCACAATAAAAAATAAAACTAAAATTAAAATATCCAAGAAAGCGGTAAAGAATCGCAAAGAGCGTAGGGAGAAGGAGCGTCCGTCAACACAGACTGAGTGAGTAAAAAAGGAGCACCGGGGCTGCTTTTATAGGAAAAAACGTGATCCCGGGCGCCCATGCCCGCCCTCGAGGGCGGGCGTGCCCGCCTGGTCTGGGCGGGCATGCCCGCCTGGCTTGGGCGGGCATGTCCGCCCAGGATGGGCGGGCATGCCCGCCTAGCTTGTGCGGGCGTGCCCGCCTATGCTGGGCGGGCGTGTCCGCCCAAGATGGGCGGGCATGCCCGCCTGCCTTGGGCGGGCGTGTCCGCCCAAGCTGGGCGGGCGTGTCCGCCCAAGATGGGCGGGTGTGCCCGCCCATGCTGGGCGGGCATGAGTGCCTTTTCTCCTTATTATTCCGGAGGCTTTTCCGGGAGTTCCGGACCTCCGAAAAATATTCCGAGACCAGTTCCGTGATCCTCGTAATATTTCGGACATTTCAAGTACCATATAGGCACACTTTCGGTGAACTTTTTTGAATGACCTCCGGTCCGACCGGACCGTTTGCAGTCCGGAAAAAAAAAAGGCTCTTTGAGCCTCAAAATTTGAGTATTCACAGTTGCCCCCCACTGACTATCATAAAAATGATTTATGGGAGTCGGTGGTTATCTGAAACACAAATTTTGGAGGCGAAAATCGGACGCGTCCAAAAGACCCGCCTCTTGGCTATTTGCTTATAAATAGCTCAAAAACTCATTACTTCATTCATTCTCCACCCTCCAAATCAAAAGAGCTCTCTCAAATTCTCTCAACTTTCTCATCATGGCTTCCCCAAGCCATAGCAGCGGTGAGGATTTCCTGGAATCTCTGGGAATTTCTGTGGACGATGCCAATCTTACGGCGGACGCTGACAATCATGCTTCCATGACCGGCGTCTTTGCCCAAGTAAGCTCCCTTCGCTTCTGTATTTTTGGGCCTTAGGCCAAGTGTGAATTTTTTTTTGGGCCTTAGGCCAAATTATGATTTTTTGGGCCTTAGGCCAAATCGTGATTTTTTGGGCCTTAGACCAAATCGTGATTTTTTTTTTTTTTTTTTTTTTTTTTTTTTTTTTGGGCCTTAGGCCAAATTATGATTTTTTGGGCCTTAGGCCAAATCGTGATTTTTTAGGCCTTAGGCCAAATCGTGATTTTTTTTTTTTTTTTTTTTTTTTTTTTTTTGGGCCTTAGGCCAAATTATGATTTTTTGGGCCTTAGGCCAAATCGTGATTTTTTGGGCCTTAGGCCAAATCGTGATTGAATCTCACCACTTTTATTAGTATGGTACTGGGGGAGGATTAGGATATCTTTTAGTTAGGAACCAAAGGATAACCTTAAACTGTTTTACCTTCTAGGACGCATACATTAGGCTGGACGTGGGCGAGTCCTCTATTGCTGAGATCCCATTTGACATACTTGATCCTAATAACCCGGTCGGAGCCATCATTGACCCCTCTCACCTGGGCTTCTTAAGAAATCTCGAGCTGGGTAGGCAGAATTACAAAAGTTTACTGGGCGCGTTGGCTGAGAGATGGTGGGACACCACCAACACTTTCCACTTCTCTTGGGGCGAGATGACGATGACCCCAACTAACTTTTCATTGATTTCTGGGATTCCTTTTGGTACTCAGCCGATCGAGCTGTATGACGATTGGAGGACTGCGGTTACCCCCGACCGAATGACGGAGCTGATAGGGATTGATCTTCCCCGGATTGTTAGACCCAGCCATTCCTCCCCCGATCTGAGTGTTTCGAGGCACTGGTTATCCTCCCAAGCTCCTAGCATTTATGCTCGTCATAGACAGGGAGAGCTAACAGCGACTCAGGTAGCTAGATTCACTCTGCTGCTGCTGTTTGCTTCGTCTTTCTGGTCTAACAGAAAAGAGAAGTTTAATCCCTCTATACTGAGGAGTTTGGAGGACTTGGCCCACCTCTCTGAGTATGACTGGGCTGGTGCTATTCTGAGCCGCATGTATGATGATATGTGCGATATGAGTCGAGGCCACTGCAGGCTCAGTGGGACCTACTATTTCTGGGAGGTAATGTAAAGAACATATCCTCATTCTGTGCCCCCTTTTTTATTATTAATCCTTTCCTTCCTTGTGCAGACTTGGGCCTTCGAGTATTTCCCCTCTATCCGCCCTGAGCTGACCCGTACTGATCTTGGGCTAGGGTTGGTACCTTTAGCTTGGAGATGGTACCGAGCTAACCAACAGTCTGTTCTACGCCGGCAGTCTTTGGGAGATCTGCGGAGCTTCTTCGATACTTGTTCCATAGGGCAGGCGAGTGCATTCCTAATTTCTCTTGGTTGTGTGAAAAGTAAAAAATAAAAAAAGGATTTATTAACACATTTGCTTCTCTTACATAGGTTGAAGTAGGGGCGATGGGCACCCGACTCCAACATTGGATTGAGGCGGATCCCCACTTCAGGCGATCAGAGGCTCTGTCTCGGCGACGGTTTGTCTTATCACATCCTGTTCTGAGACGTTATTACCTGGGTGAGCGAGTGAACTTCCAGGTTAGGGGCTGCCGCTCGGTTCCTCTTCCTCCTCCTGAGGACATGCGAGCGGGCAAACAGATGGTTCTTACAGATGTCCATACTGAGGGTATCCCGTACATGGAATTGATCCAAGGTGGAGATTATGACGAATTCTGCCAGGTGTTTCTGATGCGGCCCATCGGCTCCAGGTTCGACAGTCTCCCGAGGTCGACTCCTTCCCAGCCGCTTGGCACCCGTTCCTCTCGGGCTTCTGGTTCTTCGGCCAGGACTCCAAGGAGGAGGCCTGTGGCCCAGCCTTCTTCTTCTACTCCGGTGGAGGGTCCGTCTCGAGCTGGCCCTAGTCATTTGGTTGGTGCCTTCAGGATTCCCCAGGCTATTTCAGAGGCTACCAGGCCTGTCCATCCGGGCTTGGCCAACTTGCACCTTCCATACAGCATTTCCTATTACACTCCTGAGGGTACTTCGTCTCTTAGGGAGGTATCCCTGGACCGTGTGAATCACCTGGCTCTTCCTCCTGATAACATTAATGAGGTAATGACTGGTAAATCTCTCATAAAAAAGATTCATAAGAGATTTGTACATTGACTTTGTATTTTTGTGCGATTTCCAGGTTCCTGACGGCTTGATCCGTCAGATGATGGAGCTAATCCTTGGAATGCAAGAGGAACTAACTTCAGCTTGGACACTGCAGTCTTTTGACGACCAGAGGCGGAGGAGGTCTCGCCGCTGATGGTTGCTAGATTTCTTTGCTTTCCTTTACTTTCTTTCCCTCTTTATTTTCCTGTATTGAATCTTGACCTGTATTTCTGTACTCAACTTGTTTGTACCTGCACTTGATTAATACTTGACAATATGTATGCATGAGATTTGAGCAGAAAGAGAGAAAAAAAAAAAAAAAAAAAAAGGTACAAACTTTGTTTCTTTTTTTTTGTTTTTTTTTGTTGTTTTTTTTTTTTTTTTTTTTTTTTATGCCTGCCTTGGCCGGGCGGGCATGGGCGCCCACGCTGGGCGGGCGTGCCCGCCCTAGCTGGGCGGGCATGTCCGCCCACGCTGGGCGGGCGTGCCCGCCCTAGCTGGGCGGGCATGTCCGCCCACGCTAGGCGGGCATGTGCGCCCACGCTGGGCGGGCGTGCCCGCCCTAGGTGGGCGGGCATGTCCGCCCACGCTGGGTGGGCGTGCCCACCCTATCTGGGCGGGCATGTCCGCCCACGCTGAGCGGGCGTGCCCGCCCTTCCTGGGCGGGCATACCCGCCTCAGAGGGCGCGGGCAGCCACCCTTAGGCGCGACTTTCTTAATAAAAAGGCTGTTTCCAGCCCCTTTTCCTTTCATTCTGACTCTCAAACACTGCGCTTAAACAACTATTTAGGTCGGTTCTCTCTCTTCCCTCCCTTTTTTTTATTTTTTTTTATTTATTATTATCATTATTATTATTATTTTTTTTTTTTTAAAAAATAAAAACAGGAAGGATAAATAAATAAGAAACATGAATCCCTTTTACAATCATAGCATGCATAGCTGGACCAGGAGTCTCTCCAAAGTTGAAAAGATCAATTTGGGGAGGTACGGAATTTCCCCTGTTATCACTCTTAGGGGCGTAGTAGTTGACTGGGACTTTGTGCGAGCCTGTATTAGATTTTGGGATCCTGAGGCTCACGTTTTCCGGTTTGGGGCTATGATGGAGGAAATGTGCCCTCTCTTTGAGGAATTTTGTGCGATTATAGGGTGTGATCCCAATGCTCCCTTGGTTAGGCACGAGGTGAAAGTTGGGTATGTTAAGTCATTTGAGAACTTGTTTCGGTTTAGCCGGCCACAGGCTAGGGCTATGATTGTGGATGACCAGAAGGCGATTCTGCTGCCCCTGATTGATGAATTCTCAGAGACTTGCTTGGACGATCCTGACCGGATGAGGCTGAGGATGCGGGCCCTGGTTTTTTGCTTGTTGGCTGGTTTCTTATTCAACCGTGACCCGGGTTTTGGAGACTTGCGGCTTTGCCCTATGGTTTGGCAGATGGAGGATATGGGTTGCATTGGCGGTATTGTGCTGGCTGAGACCATTAGAAGTCTTGACAGAGCTGCTTTAGGGTTTGACGATTGGACTGTTTCCCCCATCATTCTCCAGGTATTTTTCTATTATCCTACCTCATTCTTCTTCTTCCTCTTCTTTTTTCTTATAACGGAAAAGATCCATTATTCAGGTTTGGTTGAGGGATCACCTTCAAGTAGTGGCTGCTCCAACCTCCCTTCCTTACAATCCTTCTCAATATCGCATGCAGAAAATCTTGCTCTCCCACCCTTCTACTGAGACATGGACTTCATGGCTGGTTGAATTGGGTCCAAATGAGATACTGTGGTTCGTCCCTTGGTACAATATCAACTGCTTTATTCAGGTCAGCTTCCGCCATTCTCGGGTTTACCTCCTAGGCCTCACACACTGTACTTGGTACTGCGCTTCGCGCGTTCTGAGGCAGATAGGGATAGATCAGACTGTCCCTATTATGGATGACATTTCAGCTGATTCTGCGATTACTGCTGGTGTTACCCGAGCTGTTCTTAAAGCTTGGGTTAGAGATCACCGTATGGTTAGACCTTTACCTGATCCTACCAGCGTTCAGACTTCTCTCGAGTACCGGGCCTGGTTCATTACTACTGTCTGGCCAATTGAGAGACCACGGAGGACTGCACTGCTGAGCGTACTCGAAGGTTGGGTTCAGGCTGATGCCGAGGATGAGGTTGGGACTGGTGAGGAGATTGTGCTGGCTCCTCGGACAGGCAAGGCTGGTTCGGTAGAAGACTCAGAGGATGCCGCTCCACGGAGGCGGCGGGATACCTAGACTTCTATAGACTTATGATTTTTTCTTGCTTGGACTTTGGGTTTATTTCTGGATGTATGCTTTGCCTTTTTTGGCTTTTTACTTGAGACTTTGGTTTAGACTTTTTTTTTTTTTTGGACTCTTTTGCTTTCTGCTTGATTTGAACTGCTTGCTTGAATTATGAATGTCATTTGTCTTTCAAGCTTTCCAAGCATTTCCCAACTTTATTTATTTATTTAAAGCTCTAATTTTTGCCTAAGCCGCCCTTTTGGGTTTTCAACTTAGCGAGCTACCCCGACTTTTGCCTAAGCCGCCCTTTCGGGTTTTCGGCTTAGCGGGTTTTTCTTTCTTTCTCTTTTTTCTTTTTCTTCTCCTTTTTTTATTATTGGCAAAGAAAAAAGAATTATGAAATGTTTTTTTTTTTATTAATGTTTAGACCGCGCCCAATGAGGGCTGCCTACATATCTCCGATACATAATTTCTTTTTTCCGAAGAGAATCAGGTCTAATGTAGTTCGTTTTACATTATGCAAATGATTACAATTACACAAAATATCTTTTCAACTGATCTAAATTACATGGATTTGTGAATTCCAAACCATCCAAATCAGTCAAGATGACGGCTCCGCCAGATAGCATCTTCTTCAACACATAGGGTCCAGCCCAATGAGGACGAAACTTCCCACGTGGGTCTATGATTGGCTGTCTAATTTCCTTTAGGACCAAACAACCCTCTTCCAGTTTCCGGTCTTTGACCTTTTTATTGAAATGCCGGGCCATTCTTCTTTGATACACTTGAGTTTGGTGGATTGCTCGTAGTCGCTTTTCATCCATACCCAAGAGTTGCAAATGATAATTCTCAACCCAATCTGCTTCGCTGATTTGGCTTTCGCGGATGATCCTCGCCGACTGAACTTCCAGCTCAATAGGCAACACTGCTTCCATGCCATATACTAAGGAATACGGGGTTACCCCAGTAGGCGTTCTGATTGAAGTCCTATATCCCCATAAGGCATTTGGTAACTGTTCGTGCCAAGCTCTATGCTTTTGAACTGTCTTCTGTAAAATGACTTTTATAGCCTTGTTTGCAGCCTCCACAGCCCCATTTGTTTGTGGACGATAGGGCGAAGACTTGTGGTGCTGAATCTCCTTTTGCTTTAGTAGCTCCAAAAATTCACTTTGAAAGTGAGATCCGTTATCAGTGATGATCTCGAATGGTGTTCCATACCGACAAAGGATGTTGGTACGAACGAACTGTGCTACTTTCTTGGCGTTCAAAACTGAATAGGAGGCTGCCTCAATCCACTTAGTGAAATAATCAACAGCAACCAGGATGAATTGATGGCCATTGGAAGCCTTTGGATGGATCTTTCCGATCACGTCTATGCCCCAAGTTGCGAAAGGCCATGGTGAAGTGATGGGATTCAAATTGACCGGAGGTCGTCTTTGCAGTTTAGCAAAAATTTGACACTCATGGCACTTCTGCGTGTGCCTCACGCAATCTGCATTCATTGTCGACCAGTAATAACCCAGGTTCATAATTTTTCGAGCCAAGGCTATCCCGTGCATGTGTGGACCGGACTCTCCATTATGTAAGGAATCCATGATGGCTTGAGCTTCTCCCTCATCAACGCACCTTAGGTGCATGCCATTCCAACTTCTTTTATACAAAATTCCCTCAGTAAGGAAATATCCAGATGCTAACTGTCTCAACGTCCGTTGATCAGTCTTGTTAGACCCCTCTGGGTAGGCTTCATTCTGAAGATAATTCTGTATATCCCAAAACCACGGCTTGTCATCGACTAGATTCATGACATGTGCCGGCTGTTTCTGTAGCCGAACCGTCAGAGGTCGAATGACTTGATCTCCCCCTATATTAACCATGGAGGCTAAAGTAGCCAGTGCGTCGGCAAACTGATTTTTAGCTCGCGGTAAGTAGTGAAAAGATAATTCCTCAAATTGTTGAG
The DNA here is from genome assembly GCF_041381405.1 of Jatropha curcas. NCBI lineage: Eukaryota > Viridiplantae > Streptophyta > Magnoliopsida > Malpighiales > Euphorbiaceae > Jatropha > Jatropha curcas. Next base: position 13,271,900 of record NC_143158.1, on the reverse strand, counting down.
CCAATCCGTCTAAGCGTTGTAGGTAAGGAACCAAACGCTCTTCCTTGATTTTCCACTTCCTTAGAGCCTGGGAGACTATCAGGTTGGAATCTCCGAAAACCCTAAGGATTTTTATTTCTTTTTCTAGGGCGGCTTCTAATCCCTTGATACAGGCTTCGTATTCGGCCTCATTATTGGTACAGTCGAAGTCTAGTTTAACTGCAATTGGGACGTACTCTCCACAAGGAGTTTTGAATACGACACCAACCCCATTTCCATGGTAGTTTGAAGCTCCATCAAAGTACATCTCCCAGACTTCTCTTTCCAAATTCAACAAGTCTTCATCAGGAAATTCCACCTCCGGCATTTGGTCTTCAACCGGGAGTTCTGCTAATTGGTCAGCCAAGGCTCCGCCTTTTACTGCCTTCCGTTGTACAAATTTTAGGTCATAAGCTGCAAGCACCGATACCCACTTTGCCATCTTACAGTCAAGAACCGGCCTTTCCATAAGGAATTTCAAGGGGTTCGATTCAGACATTACGTGTGTAGTGTAAGACGAGAGGTAATGTTGCAGCTTTGTACATGCCCAGACCAGAGCCAAACACAGCTTCTCTATTTTATTATATTTCAATTCGTATTCTAGCATCCTCTTGCTGAGGTAATACACGGCATTTTCTACCCTTGTATCTTCTGCCTGCTGAGCTAACATTGCACCCATAGCTTCTTCTGTCACTGATAGGTACAATAGCAAAGGCTTTCCTAGCCTTGGTGGTTGTAAAACTGGTGGGGACAGCAGATATTGCTTGACTTGGTCGAAAGCTTTCTGGCAATCCTCGTTCCATTTGACTGCTACTCCTTTCCTGAGTAATTTGAAAATCGGACCACAAGTATCGGCCAATTGATTGATGAACCGGCTGATGTACTGTAGCCTCCCCAGGAAACCTCGAACTTCTTTTTCCGTCTTTGGTGCTGGCATCTCCAGGATGGCTTTGGCTTTCGAAGGGTCAATCTCTATGCCCTTTCGACTAACCATATGCCCCAGAAATACTCCGGATGTGGCTCCAAACAGACATTTTGCCGGGTTAAGCTTCAAATTATACTTTCGAAGTCTAAGGAAGAACTTCTCAAGTGCTGTTGTATGTTCTTCGGTTGTTTTTGACTTAACCACCATATCATCCACATACACTTCCACCTCCTTATGAATCAGGTCGTGAAAGATGGTCGTTGCCATTCTTTGATAGGTTGCCCCGGCATTTTTGAGCCCGAAGGGCATGACCCTATAGCAGTAGGTTCCCCACTCTGTGATGAATGCCGTTTTCTCTTTGTCTGGCCAATGCATCATTATTTGGTTGTATCCGACAGCAAGATCGGTCAAGGAGACCATCTCGTGTCCAGCCATTCGGTCCACCAACAAGTCAATATGCGGCAGGGGGAAATCATCCTTCGGACATGCTTTATTCAAATCCCGGTAATCCACACACATTCTGACTTTACCATCTTTCTTCGGCACCGGCACAATATTTGCTAACCATGTTGGGTAGGCGATGGGTTCTATGAACTTATTCTCTAGCTGCTTGGCAACCTCCTCCTTGATTTTTAAGGACCATTCCGTCTTCAGTCTTCTGAGTTTTTGTTTCACTGGTTTGGCTTCCGGATATACTGGAATCTTGTGCACCACTATTGCTGGGTCAATTCCCGTGATGTCACTCGCCTTCCACATGAAGCAATCAGCAAATTTCTTCAAACATTCACTGACCTGTTCCCTGTTCATGCAATCAGATGCCATGTGTGTATGTTCATTTTCTTCTTTGCCAATCATTATTTTTTCCTTTTCATTTTTTATTTCATTTATTTGATCATTTTTGCTTGGAAATGCTTGGAAAGATAGACACGCAGGGTAATCAAGAATTTGCAGGCCTTTATTAATTATGACAGAATCGTCTTCAAAAGTTACATCAAGTTTGAAATCTGGATCTTCTAGATCCGACACAGCCGACTCAGAACTGGAACTGGACTCTGACTCGGTTTCAGACTCGGGATCAGACTCAGACTCAGTACAGGACATGATTACAGACCCTGGTGCTGGGTTTGACTCGGGAGGGGGTTTATCAGCAGTGTGCTCCTCCTCGGCGTACCAGTTGGTGAGAGGCCCTTCGTTCGGCTTGATCAAGTTGTGCAGGTCTTGATTCCCATCATTTCCTGTAATGACTGCAACCTCATCAAAGAGATTAGGCTGCATGAAGTCTTCGATTTCCAGTTTAGCGATGGTTTCGGGCCCGTTGCCCCAGACATCGGCAAATACTTCTAACCCCGGCAGCATCTTCTTAGCAGTCGGGCAGGGGAATGGCTCCGGGAAGCCACAATAAGGAATTGTTTCTCCCGGTTTACAGAAATAGCCATTCAAAGTCAGATGATATGGCCTGCATTTGTATGCCTCCCTTCTTCCTTCGCCTTATCCTTTCAGCGCGGTCTTCCTCGGTAGGCTCATAACCCAGTCCATAAGTTCCTTCATTTACCGGACACTCCCAGGCCTGCAGTGCAGGGTATGTTTTTCCTGACCTTGCCATAATCATTCCTGGCAGGTAGGACATCTTCAGCATCAGAGGCACTATGCAGTTTATCTGTACTGTCCCGAAATCAAAGAGAACTCGAGAATTGGCAGGCTTTCCCTCTATGCATTGCACGGTGTCATACTGAAATCCTGAGAGAGGTAGGTTGGCAGTTTCAGGACTGACCTCAAAGAGAGGCTGGCCCTTTGGCTTTTTCAGCTGATTGTAGTCATCCCCTTGGATGGTGATAACTTTGTCTTCATAGGGAAACTTGACCTTTTGGTGCAAGGACGAGGGTATTGCCTTGGTGTGGTGTATCCATGGTCTACCTAGAAGCAGATTAAAGCTGGTTGGTACATCAATTACCTGAAACGGAACTTCCATCACAGTTGGCCCAACTGTTAATTTCAGTGTGGCAACACCCAATACTTCCCTCCGGGTACTGTCGTATGCTTTCACTATTTGATCTGATGGAGTGAAGTCTGTTTCCTCCAACCCTAAGCAGCTGGCTACCCTTAGTGGACAGACATTTAGGGCTGACCCATTGTCAATGAGAACCATGGGCACCGTTTTGTCTCTGGTCTGAACCGTGACATACAGGGCATTATTATGACTGCCCCCCTCTTTAGGCAGGTCTTCATCAGAAAACCCGATGCTTTGTACTTTGGATGACTGGGTGAGGGTGGAGACTAGTACTTCAGGGCTAACCTCCACTGACGTCTGTAATTGGCTCAAAGCCTTGCAAAGAGCTTGGCGATGAGGAAAGGATGCTGCTAACAGTTCCCAGATTGATACCCTAGCTTGTGTCTTTTTCAATTGTAAGAGTACCGGGTCCTCTTTTGGCTCCTCTGCCCTCTGGTAGGGCTTGTTGTGGATTTTATCCAAAACCAGTGGCTCATACTGTCTCCCGCTCCTGGTAATAGCATCGACTTCTTCACTTAGGTCGTTCAGATCCAGGACACATATGTTATTCATCTCTAGGAACAGTTCGAAAGGATCGATTAGTTCCTGGTCATCTATAATAGCATTTACCCCATGATTTGGTAAGGGGTTAGTACTAATGTTTGGCTTACTTTTCGGGATGATTGAACCATTGTCCACCAGATCTTGTATGCGGTTCCTAAGCGTCCAACACGCTTCAGTCTTATGCCCGTACCCCTGATGGTATTCACAGTATTCATCTGCTTTGTAATTCCTTGGTAAAGGATTTGGTGGGGGCCTTGCTTCCAAAGGCTTGATGTAATTTGCTTTGACAGCTTCTCGAAAAACCAAAAGGATTGGCATCCCGAGATCAGTGTATGTTCTTCTTGACTGGCTGCCATTTCTCATGTTCCCCACACGTAACGGGTTAGTGGGGGTAATGCTTGCCACTTCGTGGACTTTGCCAGCTTGGCTGGGTTTCTTGTACTTAGAGGTTCCTGCGTCGTCTTTCAGTTGCCCCATTTGGATCAGGTCTTCTACCTTCGTAGCAGTAGCAATGAGTGACTGAAACGTTGGCAAGTACTGGGTTTGTAACCGCTGTTGGTAGACGGGCTGCAGATTCTTTATTATTATGTCTACCTGTTCTTGTTCTGAAGGCCGGTTAATCATTTGGGCGGCCTTGGCCCTCCACCTCGTAAGGAACGAGGAAAAAGGTTCATTATTTTTCTGCTTAGTAGTCTCTAATTCCCTTCGGGTAACATCCACCTCCATATTGTAGTGGTACTGTGAATTGAATGCATTACAGATATCCTCCCAGGTCTTCATCTTAGACCGATCAAGGCTAACAAACCATCTTAATGCAGCACCAGTAAGAGATTGTTGGAACAACTGAGCAAGGAGCTCACTGCTCAATCCGAATGGGTTTAAGGCACCCACATACATTTTCAGATGTGTTTTAGGACAAGTGGTTCCATCAAACTTGTCCATGTTGGGCATCTTGAACTTAGTTGGCAACCTGGCTTCAGGGAACAAGGACAAGGAGTCCATGTCTACCACTTCCTTGTGGGTTTTGAGAGCAGTGATGGACCTCTCTAGGAGCTCTAGTTTCTCTCTCATTCTCTGAGCTTCCAGCTCAGAGGCAGTTTTAGAAGGCATCTCATCCAGGTTTAGGGCGGGGTTTGTAGGTTCAGCAGCAGGACCCTGGTTGGAGGCAGCAGGTCCACTTCCCCCAGCGGAAGCCCCATTTCCATTACCATTCCCATTTCCCAGTTCAGCCATCAGGGTGGTCCTTTGGGCAGCTAGTGCCTCATTCATTCTGGCCTCCATTCTAGCCTCTAGTTGTTCAATGAGGGTTTGGATATCAGCAAGTGATGCCATTGGTGCAGATAGGGTTGTTGGAGTTGTAGGCGAAGCTGGTGTAGCTGGTGAAGCTGGTGAAGCTGGTGAAGCTGGTGATAGCACTGTAGGTGTGTCTGGCACTTGGGTAGGCACTCGGATTGTGGGCACCTGTAAGGGTAAGGGTAGCTGAATTAGGTACAGTGGTTGGTGTATCAGGTAACTGATATGAGGTAGATTGACTCTTTGTCCAACTGTGCATGACTGAAAGTAAAAGGGTGTTTTTCTGCTCTCTTTGTGTTTATCCCATGCCTATGATATGTCGTGAATGCACATAACAACATGCCATAAACCATTTAATGAATATGATTCACATCATTGGGTGCATACAGCCCTAAAGGGTAGGTCCTATAGGCTATGACTCAAATAGAGAAATCGGTTTATAAGGGACCCTTGAGCCTTGAGCATGGATATACCTAACCACATGTGAAACAAAGAGTTTCGCGTGGGTCCAACAGTACGCATACTCATGGGCCACCCCCAAAAGGATTAGGGATGGTTTGCGGCAACAGGGAGGACGCTTTGGCTGTCCGTCGACATAATCAATGAGACCTGCCGATCAGCGCTACTTGCTATCCAGACTCAGAAGTTTGAACAGAGAGAGAAGAAATTCATTTGAAATTCATTTTTTATGCAATGGAGAAAAAGATTCTCAATCGTGCACATAAGTCAACAAATTTAAATGTCTTAATTAAATTTGTCAATCAAGTTCAAATTTTCCTTATTAAGCATTCTTAAAGAAAGAATACTCAATTTGTGCTTAGGTACCCTGCAAAACAAAGCATAGTAAAATAATACCCTAAAGAAGGGCAGGTTAGTCTATGCAGCAATTGTAGTCCACTTTATGCAAAATGATTGCATAATAGTCCCCAGCAGAGTCGCCAAACTGTGAACCCCTCCCCCAAAAACACATAGGCATGTGATGTATATGACTAAGGAAGAAATGCACGTGATATGTGAGTCGCCACCTTGTTTAATTATTTCAGGGTAAACTAGGAAAAAACCCTAAGTGACTCCAATTTTAATTAACCTAGTTACTAGATTAATTACCCAATGTCTAAAGCATGGTGTGCAAACCCGAGATGGATCCCGAGACTATGTCATGCTGATAAACTAACCATGAATGACTGCTTGAATGCTTTGCAAGGTAAATGATGTGATTGGACCAAATAAAATGTTTATGTGATTTTGACTTGCCGCTCGGGGTTAAATCCCAAACGTGCCTACGTACTTCCGTTTGAATGGAAGATCAAAGTCGACGTAGTTCGATAGGCCTTCTTTGAAGGGCTTTGAATGGGTATGCTTAATGCATGAGTGTGTGTATGCTTCGTGCATTTTGTTTAGGCATTTTGCCAAAGAATTGATTGATTTGATGTTTTAGGCATTTGATGCCTAAAATGTTGATTTTAATGGCTTTTAGCCAAAAAGGGTGATTTAGGCAATTTATTGCCAAAAATTGGTTAGGCGATTTGTCGCCAAAAATGATTAAGGCATTTGTGCCAAAAAGAAGTTGACTTAGGCAATTCATTGCCAAAAGTTGATGATTGGGCGATTGTCGCCAAAATTGATTACTTTAAGACAATTTATTTGTCAAAAGCAATGGTTTGAAGGCTTTTAGCCAAAAGTTGTGATTTAAGCGATTTGTCGCTAAGAAAGAGATTAATTTCACTTATAGGCAATTTGTTTGTCAAAAGCGAATGATTAACCATAGGCAATTTGTTGCCAAAATGTGATTGATTTAATTAAAGCTTTTTTAGTCACAATTATTGATTAATTGGACTTAAGCTTGGACTGTCCGAAATAAAGGCAACTATACCATAGCCATTTAATTAACTAGGTATTTTAAGCCAATATTGTCGGATCTAGGCTTTAATTACCACGATTATTGGTTAACCGGGCATTTAGCCTAATTTTATTTAATCGAGGCATTTTATTTGCCTAGTGATGATATGAATGTATTTATGTAGTTATAGAGTTGTTAGGAGTAGAAGAAGAAGTATGTATGAAGTGCTAAAAATTAAATAGGCAGAGTTTTAATTTACATACCTGATTTAATCGACGACCACTTCTTAACTCCAGGTTAAGCTCCTCGTTAAGGGAATTAATTTTAATTTAATTTTAAGTGACCAAGTATCACAATAAAAAATAAAACTAAAATTAAAATATGCAAGAAAGCGGTAAAGAATCGCAAAGAGCGTAGGGAGAAGGAGCGTCCGTCAACACAGACTGAGTCAGTAAAAAAGGAGCACCGGGGCTGCTTTTATAGGAAAAAACGTGATCCCGGGCGCCCATGCCCGCCCTCGAGGGCGGGCGTGCCCGCCTGGTCTGGGCGGGCATGCCCGCCTGGCTTGGGCGGGCATGCCCGCCTGGCTTGGGCGGGCATGTCCGCCCAGGATGGGCGGGCATGCCCGCCTAGCTTGTGCGGGCGTGCCCGCCTATGCTGGGCGGGCGTGTCCGCCCAAGATGGGCGGGCATGCCCGCCTGCCTTGGGCGGGCGTGTCCGCCCAAGCTGGGCGGGCGTGTCCGCCCAAGATGGGCGGGTGTGCCCGCCCATGCTGGGCGGGCATGAGTGCCTTTTCTCCTTATTATTCCGGAGGCTTTTCCGGGAGTTCCGGACCTCCGAAAAATATTCCGAGACCAGTTCCGTGATCCTCGTAATATTTCGGACATTTCAAGTACCATATAGGCACACTTTCGGTGAACTTTTTTGAATGACCTCCGGTCCGACCGGACCGTTTGCAGTCCGGAAAAAAAAAAGGCTCTTTGAGCCTCAAAATTTGAGTATTCACAGGAGGCGGCTGCCAAAAAAAAAAAAAAATTTTTCTAGTACAGTAAATAAAAAAAATTTTTTTTAATTTTTTCCAATACCATAAAAAAAGAGAGAGGAGTTTTTTTTTATTTTATTTATTTTCAGTAATAAAAAAAAGGAAAAAATATATATTTCTTTTCCATAAAATGGGCTGAAAGGAAATCCTATTTTTTCAAATTTGATAATCATGCATACATATGAAAATTTCAGTACTAACCAAGTGCAGGTACAGGCAAAGTTCAGTACATAAATACAAAAAGAGAGAAAAACAGGGAAAGTCTAGCAACTATCAGTGACGGGGCCTCCTCGTCCTCTGATCATCAAAAGCTATGTGAGTCCAGGCCGCAGTTAGTTCTTGTTGCATCCCGAGAACCAGCTCCATCACCTGATTGACCAACCCGACAGGAACCTGTAAATTAATACAAAGGAAAATACAAGTCAATATCAAATCTCTTGTGAATCTTTTTTATGAGAAATTTTTCAGTCTTTACCTCAGTAATGTCCTCAGAAGGAAGAGCCGGGCGATCCACATTCTCCAGGGAGACCTCTCGAAGAGCTGGAGGGCCGTCGAGAGGATAGTAGGGAATGCTGTATGGAAGACGTAGATTGGCCAGGTCTGGGTGAAGCAGCCTGGTAGCCTCCAAAATAGCTCGGGGAGCCCTGTAAGGACCAGCCGAGCAGCTAGGCCCGGCCCGAGACGGACCCTCAATCGGAGTAGAAGAAGTGGGATCAGTCATAGGCCTCCTCCTTGGAGTCCTAGTCGAGGGGCCCGAAGCCCGAGAAGAACGGGTGCCAAGCGGCTGGGAAGGAGCCGTCCCTGAAAATCATCTAACCGAGATCCAATGGGCTACATCAAAGAGATCCTACAGAACTCATCATAATCTCCTCCCATGATGAACTCCACATGTGGAATACCCTCAGTATGAGCAGCGGTGAGTGTCATCTGCTTACCCGCTCGCATGTCCTCGGGAGGGGAATAAGGGACAGAACGGTAGCCTCTTATCTGAATATCCACTCTCTCGCCCAAATAATATCGCCGTAGGATGGGGTGCGACAGGATCACCCTCCGTCGAGACAAGGCATCTGACCGCTGGAAATCGGGATCAGCTTGAATCCAGCTCTGTAGACGGGCAGTCAACGGCCCTATTTCGGCCTATAAAAGATGCAAATATGTTAGTAAATCCTTTTTATTTAACATATCCAAGAATCACTAAGCACATACCTGCTCCAGAGTGCAAGTATCAAAAAAGGCTCTCAGCTCTTTCAGCGATTTCTTGCGCCGAACAGCATGAAGGTTTGTTCGGTACCATCTCCAAGCCGAAGGCACCAGCCCTAATCCGAGATCGGTATGAAGTAGCTCTGGGTGAGTGTAAGGAAAGTACTCAAATGCCCAAGTCTGCGAAACAGAAAAAGAATCAGCGAAAAAGAAAAATCAAGACAAACAGAAAAAACACGGAAAGGAAGAATGTTCTTTACATTACCTCCCAGAAGTAGTAGGTCCCGCTGAGTTTGCAGTGGCCTCGACTCAGATCACACATGTTGTCGTACATGCGGCTCAGAATAGCACCTGCCCAGTCATACTCCTCCAAATGGGCCAGATTTTCCAAACTCCTCAAGATAGATGGATTAAACTTCTCTTTCCTGTTGGACCAGAAGGTCGAAGCAAACAGCAGCAACAAAGTGAATCTGGCCACCTGAGTAGCCATCAGCTCTCCCGGCTTGTATTTGGCATGGATGTCAGGGTACTGGAGGGATAACCAGCATCTGGAAACGCTCAAAGCAGGAGTAACGGAGCCTGGCTCAACAACCCGAGGCAGGTCTATCCCGATCAGCTCCACTATCCGGTCGGAGGAGAGCTCTGTCCTCTAGTCATCGTATAGCTCGATCGGCCGAATGCCAAAAGGGATCCCAGAGAGCACAGAAAAGTCCGCAGGGGTCATTGTCAACTCGCCCCAAGAAAAGTGAAAAGTATTGGTGGTGTCCCACCATCTCTCAGCCAAAGCGCCCAGTAACTCCTTGTGGCTGCTCCGACCCATGTCAAGATGCCTCAGGTAGCCCAAATAAGACGGACCGATAATCGCTCCAACTGGGTTATGGTGATCGAGTATCTCGATCAGAATTCCAGCCACAGAACTCTCACCCACATCCAATTTAATACGGGAATCCTAAAAGGTAAAGCAATCTAAGAGTTATTCTTCGGTTCCTTACTAAGGATAATATCTTAGTTCTACCCTAGCATGCATACTAATAAAACAGTAAGCACAGAATAAATTCACATTTTTGGCCATAGAGGCCCAAAAATTACAGTTTGGCCATAGAGGCCCAAAAATCCACAGTTTGGCCACGGAGGCTCGAAGATCTACATTTTTGGCCTCTAAGGCCCAAAGAAATAATTAAAACAAATAAAGGTGAAAGGGAGCTTACCTGGGCGAAGATGCCAGTTACGGAAGCGTGAGTATCAGCGTCCGCCGTAAGATCGACATCGTCAAGGGAAATCCCCAGAGACTCCAGAAAATCCTCATCGCTAAGATCTGAGGAAGCCATGGAGGAAAAAAGCGTGGAAGCTTTAGAAATTGAGAGAATTTGAGAGAGAACTCTTTGGTGTGGAGAGTTTAGAATGAATGAAATGATGAATTTCAAGCTATTTATAAGCAAATAGCCAAAAGGCGGGTCTTCCGGACACGTCCGATTTTCGCCTTCAAAATTTGCGTTTCAGACAACCACCGACTCCATAAATCTTTTTATGGTTGCCGGTGGGGGGCAACTGTGAATACCCAAATTTTGAGGCTCAAAGAGCCAGTTTTCTCGGACTGCAAACAGTCCGGCCGAGCCGGAGGCCATTTGGAAAGTTCACCGAAAGTATGCCAATATGGTACTTGAAACGTCTGAAAAATTACGAGGATCACGGAACTGGTCCCGGAATATTTTTTGGAGGTCCGGAACTCCCGGAAAAACCTCCAGAACGAAAAAATCAGCAAAACCGCCGGCCCCGGCCGCCGAGCCCAGCGGCCCACGCCGCCGGGCCCAGCTGCCAGGCCGCCAAGCCCAGTGGCCCAGGCCGCCCAACAGTCTGTTTTTTGCCTATAAATTGGCCCCGATGTCTTCTTTTCAAGGCACTCAGTCTGTGTTGACGGACGCTCCTTCTCCCTTACGCTCCTTGCGATTCTTTACTGCTTTTCTGCATTTTTTATTTAGCTTTATTGCTTTCTTGCTTTGTTAATTGGTCCCTAAATTTAAATTAATTAATATTCCCTTAACGAGGAGCTTAACCTGGAGTTAAGAAGTGGCCGTCGATTAAATCAGGTAAATAAATAAAACTCTGCTCATTTAATTTTAGCACTTCATGCATATTTCTCTTCTACTCCTAATAACTCTACAACTGCATAAATGCATTCACGTCATGAATTAGACAAATAAATTGCCTCAATTAATTAAGTTTAGGCTAAGATGCCCGGTTAATCAATAATCGTGGTATTCATGCCAAACTCCGACAATATTGGCTAAAGCCTAGTTAATTAATAGCTACGGTATAATTGCCTTTATTTCGAATAGTCCGGCTTAAGTCCAATTAATTAATAATTGTGGCTAAAAGGCCTTAATTAAACACGTCTTTCTTGGCAATAAAATTGCCTACATTGCAATTCAGTTGATCACTTTCGGCAAACAAATTGCCTATAAGTAAGATTAACCTTTTTGTAGCGAAAAATAGCTTAAATCAAAGTTTTGGCAAAAAGCCTTCAAATTAATCAATCTTTTGGCTAAAAGCCTTCAAATAATCAATTTTGGCGACAATCGCCTAAATAATCATCTTTTGGCAAGCAAATTACCTAAATCAATCTTTTTGGCAATAAAAAGCCCAAACATCAATTTTTGGCAATAAAAAGCCCAAACATCAATTTTTGGCAATAAATTGCCCAAACTTTTGGCAACAAATGCCTAATCAAATCAATCAATTCTTTGGCAAGATACCTAAACAAAAATGCACAAAGCATACACACACTCATGCGTTAAGCATACCCATTCAAAGCCCTTTTAAAAAGGCCTATCGAACTACGTCGACTTTGATCTTCCATTCAAACGGAAGTACGTAGGCACGTTAGGGATTTAACCCCGAGCGACAAGTCAAAATCACATAAACATTTCATTTGGTCCAAATTACATCAATCACCCTGTAAAGCATGCATTCTTTGGTTAGTTCATCAACATGACATGGTCTCGGGATCCACCTCGGGTTTGCACACCATGCCTTAGACATTGGGATAATTAATCTAATAATTAGGTTAATTAAAATCGGAGTCAACTTAGGGTTTTTTCCTAGTTTACCCTAAAATAATTAAACAAGGTGGCGACTCACACACTCACGTGCATTTCTGTCCTTTACCATATGCATCATGTGCCTATGTTTTGGGAAGGGGTTCACAGACTGTCTGTTAAACCTTATATATGAAAACCCTAGGTCATAATAATTAATTATAATTATTTGTTTAAACCTTTTAAATAAATAGATTATAACTAAAATATATATGCACCTATTTATTTATTTAAATAATTATTAAATAAATAAATCATAATACATATAGTAATAGGATTTTCAATTTAATCAATTATATTTATTTGTTTAACTATTTAAATAAATAAATCATAATTAAAATATTAGGTTTATTTAATCTAAAATGTATCGTAATAAATTTTAGATATAAATCAATTAAGTCGATACTTAATATTTTAGATAAAATTGTAATTAAACATAAATTATAATTTTGCCTTTAATATCCCAAAACTTATTTGTAATCAAGTCATACTTGATTCGATTTCTCGTTTTCACTTTCTTATATCTATTCTTATGTGTGTGACCTTCTAGGTTCCAAATATATTGGTGACAAATATAAATTAAATTAATAAATTAATATTTGAAGGTCAAGTGTTTAGCAAGATGTCATGATTACCCAAATATTTGGAATGTCAAAGTGGTTTGACTTAACCTTTCAGTGCATGATTTATCAGTACAATTAATATCCCTTCATCATTAATGTTCTGATTTGGTAATTAGACATGGAGTGTGTATCCTTTATTAAATCATGTTAGTTCTCTTAATCTTAGCCATTTAGCAGTTGAATGAAATTCCAAATCTTGATTTGTTAGTTTCATTCCACTTTGCACAAGGATTTCTTAATCAATACTAATAGAGAACAATTAGAATATTTTTCTTGATTTACCTAGGGTGATGAATCGTCTCTTAATTACATAAGTATCTCCATATAGTTCCTACTATGTCAAATTAATCATTGCTTATTATTCATGTGAGCGAAAAATCAAAATATAATCATCCTATACAAGATAGCTTAGTAATTTTATGTCAAAGGATCACTTATACAACCATCACTTGAGTATACCATAGACATAGGTAACTCGTCATATAGAATTCTCATGCAGGTCAATTCAATGAACTTGTTTAAATAACAAGCACCTACATATTAGTTCTAGATATCACGTATATCTCAGCTTATGAGAACAACTGCTTCTCTAAGGAAAGAACATACTATGTACCAGTCTCAACAATTCTAATTATTGTCCAATAATGAGGAGAACATTGACCAGGAATATTTAGAGACATTATTTTAATGCAAAATAAAACCCATAATTATAACCAAATAATAATTTACTTTGCAAAACAACATTGTTTCATGGACTTTATTTTTTACTGAGATTTAATAAAGAGAATATAAAAGATAAATATATGCCTTTTATTAATAATAAAATACTTATTACATGAAATATTATATCCAAAATATAACTAATCAAATTGGCTATAGGACATATAATTAACAATCTAACACTTGCACTAAAGCCAATTATCCATGTGTTTAATCCTATGACATCAATGTATCCATGAACTTTTAGTTTATTAGTTTCTCCATAAATCGAAAAGTATCCTTACTTATTTTTTTTAAAGTACGTAAGAATAGTTCAACAGTCCAATGACTTTCATCAAGATCAGATTGATATATAGGTAGGTATCCTCTTTTGGATTCCTCCATGCTAAACTGTTTTAACATTTTATCAATATATGTGGATTGAGATAATCCTAGTGGCCTAGCGGATCTATCTTTATAGATTTTAATACCAAGTACATAAGCTGCGTCTCTCATGGAGATGTTCTTGGATGACCAAACTTTTAAAGTAGTGGAATGTAATTTTCTATTATTAATATGTTAGAAACAGACATTGTAAGAAATACGATTTCGCTCCTACTGACCTTCTTATACATAGAAAGTTCACCCACATTTTTAATGAAATCAAACTTTTTTAGTTATTTTCATTACACGGATGTTCTAATTTCGCGAAGGCTTGCTTAAGTCTATCAATAGACTTTTGTAGTCTGCATATTATATTAGGAAATTCTTTTGATTCAAAGTCATCAAGTTGTGTTATATACACATTCATAATTAAATTTGCATTTAAGAATGCAGTTTTTTTTTACATCAATATGACAAATTACATAACCTTAGTATGTGATAAGTGTAAATTTTATAGTGTTTTTAATATAGTTTTTATTAGAATTTTAGTAAGTTTTTACTTCTTTAATTTAATTTTAAATCACTTTTAGTATAATTGTGTTTAAAAGCTTCCTTGGTCTTTAATCCGCTTGATCTAAGAGAAAATTGCAGAAATTTGGCGCAGAAAAGAACTTTAGAATGCAAGGCACTCAGCTTCTAGCACGCCCAGCCCGTGCTGGAAGGCACGCCCGTGCTAGAAGCCAAGTAAACCAAAGGAGAGACAGAAGAGAGCACGGCCCGGGTGTGTCAAAAGGCACGGCCGTGCTACAATGGGACCAGGGCGTGTCAAGCATAGCACGCCCATGGCAACTCTAGACAGAATTCCAGAGAAGAGCACGCCCTGCCTGTGCTCTGTAGCACGCCCGTGCCTCAGTACTTCACTAGCCCGTGCTACCTAGCACGCCCCGTGCTTTACTAGCCAGACCTCCAGACTACAGCACGCCCAGCCCGTGCCATGTAGCACGCCCGTGCTGCCCAGGCGGAACCAGCGTGAATTTAACACTCAAATCAAGCCTTTCTCACATGGGCCGACTTCAGGGAGTTTCCTAAACACACTAAACAAGACCTGGACCTATTCTTGAAGAAAAAGAAGTCCTAATCAAGAAGAAATCAAGAGCCTAAACAGTTATGATCTCCTATAAAGGATTTTGTGCTAAATAAGGATTCTATTTTCCTAAAAGGAGTCAGACTTGCCTTCAGGATCTCTATATAAAGGGAGGAACTTCTCATAGTAGGGGATCTCGTTTTTTTTTGTACAACACTTTACATAATTCTCTTCTTCTCAAAGATTTCAAGCTTCAAATAATTGTGCTAAGATTCAAGGAAGCCATCAACATAGTTGTGATATAGTTTTTATTCTAAACTCTTCATCTTGTTTCTTTCTTTATTATTGTCTTTAAATATAATGAATGATTCAAGTATGATTGAGCTTAATTTAATTACTATGTCTAGCTAAACTTTTATACTAGGGATTTGATGTAATTTAATTCGATTCCAGCTTATAATATTAGATTTATTTTTCTTTGTTCTTGTTATAACTTATTATTGTGCTTAAGGCTTCCGGGCAGAAAAATTCCCCTGGATTGAATTATTTCAATAATCACATTCGGGAGAAGGGTTATTGATATGAACAAGGTAATAATTTACTTGAGAATAATAACTTGATGTGAAAACTATATGGTTTGACTCAAGGGGGGTTTTCATAAGTTAATAAAGTATTAAGTTGTGAATTCATAAAACAACCATAAAACCTAATGATCTGATTCATGTTTAATTTCACTTTTAACATAGGTGATTAAATTGGATTAGAATAGCTAACAATAAATCGGGAGAGCTTGTTAGTAACCTTAGGGTTGTTTTCTCCTACTTGAACAATTAAACTTGATTAATGAACTAATAGAATAAGCTGGATAGAATTAAATGAAATCAAATTCCCTAGTAGCTTAATCCCCTGATTTCTTTTCACCTAAATTTTGTGTTTGATCTCTTTTACTTTGAATTTTATTTACTTTACAGTGAATTCCTTTTATCATCGTCTAAATAATAATAGGTTAACATAATTTTGGTAATTGATAAACAATCCCTGTGGATACGATACTTTCTTACTCTATATTACTTGTTGCGATTTTGTACACTTGCGAAAAACGCTGTCAAGTTTTTGGCGCCGTTGCCGGGGATTGGCATATCAATATCAATACGAATTACCCTGTTGTTAATTTAGACACTCTTTTTTATTTTTACTTAATTTTCTCCTAAGAATTATTCCAGGTGTTTTATGCAAAGAAGATCAAGGACGACTGAACCTCTAGTCTTTGACCCAGAAATTGAAAGAACCTTTCGTAGGCACAACGCTGCAAGAAAAGCAAGAGAAATAAAACTCGAACAACAAGCAGACATGGCCAACGAAAACGAAAACAGAAACGAAAACGTAGTTGGACCACCACTTCAACATCCGATCCGTACCTTAAGGGATTATACAACACCTAATCTGAATGGGACAACCTCAAGTATTACAAGACCTAGGGTAGAAGCTAATAACTTTGAGATTAAACCTGCAATTATCCAAATGCTCTCTACCTCGATCCAATATGGAGGTTTGCCTAGTGAAGATCCTAATGCTCACATCACCAATTTTTTGGAAATTTGTGACACATTCAAACAAAATGGTGTTTCTGAAGATGCAATCAAGTTGAGGCTTTTTCCTTTTACTCTTAGGGATAAAGCTAGATCATGGTTACAATCGTGTCCCGCTGGAAGTTTTACCACATGGGACGAATTAGCTCAAAAATTCCTAGCTAAATTCTTTCCATCCTCCAAAACTACCAAGTTGCGCAATGAGATAATGACATTTGCTCATCATGATCAAGAGAGCTTGTATGAAGCTTGGGAAAGATTCAAGGACTTGTTAAGAAAGTGCCCCCATCACAGTTTGCCCAAGTGGTTACAGGTACAAACTTTCTATAATGCATTATCTCCTAACATCAAAATTACCTTAGATGCAGCTGCAGGTGGATCCTTTGAAAAGAAAGGAATTGATGAAGCATATGAATTGATAGAGGAAATGGCAAGCAATAGCCATTACCAAAACAGTACCGAAAGGAGAAGAACTGCAGGAGTCTATGAAATAGACGCCATTACAGCACTTAATGCCAAGGTAGATAACATGGTAAGGAAATTGGACATGTTAACTACTAATCCTGTAAATTCTGTCATGCAAATTTGTGATAGGTGCAATGGACAACATGGAATTGGAGAATGTGTCATGGACTCTTTAAATCCACAAACTTTGGAACAAGTGAACTATGTGATGAATCAAGGAAGAAAGAATTACCCTTATTCAAATTCATATGACAACAGGTTAAGGAACCATCCTAACCTATCCTATGGTAATCCTAACAACGCCTTGAATGCACCACCTGGTTTCCATCCTCCGGAAAAGAAATCTCATGACGACCTCCTCACTGCTCTTTCCAAATCACACATGGAGTTCATGAATGAAACTAGAGAAAACCATAAAATCCAGCAAGCTGCAATCAGGAATTTGGAGATTCAGTTAGGGCAGTTCGCAAACATGATGGCATCTCGACCTCAAGGTACGTTACCTAGCAATACTGAAAAGAATCCAAAAGAACAAGTGCAGGCTATCACCTTGAGGAGTGGCAAACAATTAGATGAACCACTGAGGAAAGAAAAGGAGGAAAAAGAACAATCAAAAGTGCCTATCATTGATTTAGAGGAAAAAGAAAAGGTAAAACCATATGTTCCCCCTGTACCCTTTCCACAAAGATTAAAGAAAGCACAAGATGACAAGAGCTTCCTCAAGTTCCTGGATGTGTTTAAGAAGCTTCAAATCAATATTCCTTTTGCTGAAGCTCTTGCACAAATGCCTAGCTATGCTAAATTCCTAAAAGATATCTTGAGCAAGAAACGAAGAATTGATGATCAAGAAACGGTAATGTTAACCGAGGAGTGCAGTGCGATTATCCAAAACAAACTGCCTCCAAAGTTAAAAGATCCAGGAAGTTTTTCTATCCCTTGTAACATTGGTAATCTTGACTTTGAAAAAGCTTTGGCAGATTTGGGTGCTAGCATCAATCTTATGTCCTATGAAGTTTTTAAGATGCTAGGTATGGGAGAACTCAAGCCAACAAGGATGTCTTTGCAACTAGCAGATCGTTCAATTAAATATCCTAGAGGGATTGTCGAAGACGTACTTGTGAAGGTAGGTACATTCATCTTTCCTGTTGATTTTATTATTCTTGACATTGATGAGGACAGGGAAGGATCTCTAATTTTGGGAAGGCTCTTTCTTGCAACTGCAAGAGCATTAATTGATGTTTATGAGGGTAAGTTGACCTTAAGAGTTGGACAGGAAGAAATTGTCTTTGATGTACTTAAATCGTGTAAACTTCCTATGGACTATGGAGACTGTTTTAGAATTGATGTTGTTGATGAATGTGTGGAAACCACTTTGCATGTTGAAAATAACACTAATGAATCAAGCATCTTGAATGAAAAAGAAAAGGAATTTCCTGAGCATGAACTGAAACAACTTCCACCTCATTTAAAACATGCATTCTTAGGTGAGAACCATTCTTTTCCTGTTATTATTTCTTCTCACCTAACGCTTGATCAAGAGGAAAGGTTGTTGCAGGTTCTACGAAGGCACAAGAAAGCATTAGGATGGTCTATCTTAGATCTACAAGGAATAAGCCCAAGTGTGTGCATGCATAAAATCTTGATGGAAGAAGACTACAAACCTTCAATCGAGCACCAAAGGCGATTGAATCCTAACATGAAGGAGGTAGTTAAGGCTGAAATTATTAAACTCTTAGATGCCGGCATCATTTATCCAATTTCAGACAGTAATTGGGTAAGTCCTGTCCAAGTTGTTCCAAAGAAGGGAGGTATGACTGTTATTTTTAATGAAAACAATGAATTAATCCCCACAAGAACAGTCACAGGTTGGCGTGTGTGCATAGACTATAGAAAATTAAATAAAGCAACACGCAAGGACCATTTTCCCCTTCCCTTTATTGATCAAATGCTTGAGAGACTTGCAGGTTATCCTTTCTATTGTTTCCTAGATGGCTACTCAGGGTACTTCCAAATACCTATAGCCCCTGAAGACCAAGAGAAAACCACATTCACCTGTCCTTATGGCACTTTTGCCTACAGGCGAATGCCTTTTGGGCTATGCAATGCTCCTGCAACCTTTCAAAGGTGCATGATGTCCATCTTTTCTGATATGGTGGAAAAATTTATTGAGATATTCATGGATGACTTTTCTGTGTTTGGTTCTTCTTTCGATGCACGTCTTCATAATTTATCTCTAGTAATGCAACGATGTGAAGATACTAACCTTGTGTTAAATTGGGAAAAATGCCACTTCATGGTTAGTGAAGGTATTGTCTTAGGGCATAAAATCTCTCAAAAAGGAATTGAAGTAGACAAGGCAAAGATTGAGGTAATTGAAAAACTACCTCCTCCTAACACAGTAAAAGGTATAAGAAGTTTTCTTGGGCATGCAGGGTTTTACAGGAGATTCATAAAGGATTTCTCAAAAATCACTAAACCTCTTTGCAAATTGTTAGTTAAAGATGTTCCATTTGATTTTGACAAAGAATGTTTAGATGCTTTTAACAGGTTGAAGAAGGAGTTAATCTCAGCCCCGATCATCACTACACCAGATTGGACTTTACCTTTCGAGCTTATGTGTGATGCTAGTGATCATGCTGTAGGAGCTGTGCTTGGACAGAGAAAAGACAAGAAGTTGCATGTTATTTATTATGCCAGTCGCACATTGAATGA
Source organism: Jatropha curcas (assembly GCF_041381405.1). Lineage (NCBI taxonomy): Eukaryota > Viridiplantae > Streptophyta > Magnoliopsida > Malpighiales > Euphorbiaceae > Jatropha > Jatropha curcas. The sequence continues at coordinate 13,252,380 of NC_143158.1, read as the reverse complement.
TGCGCAATTAAACTATGCAACTACGGAAAAAGAATTATTGGCTATTGTTTTTGCTTTTGACAAATTCAGGGCATATCTAATTGGAGCTAAAACAATCGTCTACACAGATCACTCCGCCATCAAATACTTGCTGGAAAAGAAAGATGCAAAGCCGAGACTCATTCGTTGGGTACTTTTATTGCAAGAATTTGACCTAAAAATTCGCGACAAAAAGGGGACCGAGAACCTCGTTGCTGACCATCTTTCCAGGCTTGAATTGGGGGAAGAAGATACAAGCGAGCTACAAATCAATGAAAGCTTTCCTCATGAGCAACTTCTTCTAGTAGCAAATGCTCAAACCCCCTGGTACGCTGACATAGTTAATTATCTTGTTTGCAGAATTCCTCCTCCCAATTTTTCTTATCAACAAAGAAAAAAATTTTTTCATGATATCAAATTCTACTATTGGGAGGAGCCATTTTTGTTCAAGTATTGCAGTGATCAGCTTTTCAGAAGATGTATACCGGAGACTGAAATAGAAAGTGTCCTTAAATTTTGCCATTCAATGGAATGTGGAGGTCACTTTGGAGCAAGCAAAACAGCTGCACGTATACTAGAAAGTGGTTTGTATTGGCCTAATCTCTTTAAAGATGCTTATAACTATGTTCGTCTTTGTGATCGTTGTCAAAGGTTAGGTAATATTTCGAAGAGACATGAGATGCCCTTAAATAGCATCCTTGAAGTTGAAATTTTCGACGTATGGGGTTTGGACTTCATGGGACCTTTTCCGCCATCATATTCAAATCAATACATTCTAGTGGCAGTGGATTATGTGTCAAAATGGGCAGAGGCTGTTGCTCTTCAAAATAACGATGCCAAAAGTGTAATGAGCTTCGTCAAGAAAAACATTTTCACAAGGCATGGCACTCCTAGAGCAATAATCACAGACGGAGGTAAGCATTTTTGTAATAAGTATTTAGATTCCCTTCTTGCAAAATATGGTGTCACTCATCGTGTAGGTACTCCATATCACCCTCAAACAAGTGGACAAGTAGAAGTCACTAACAGGGAAATCAAGAAGATCCTCGAAACCACTGTTGGACAATCACGAAAGGATTGGTCCAAAAAATTAGACGATGCTCTATGGGCCTACAGAACGGCATTCAAAACGCCTATAGGTATGTCTCCATATCGCATGGTGTATGGTAAGGCCTGTCATCTTCCTATAGAGTTAGAACATAAGGCGTTTTGGGCCATTCAATTTCTTAACTTCAATGCAAAGGAAGTTGGTCAAAAGCGATTGTTACAGTTAAACATGATGGATGAAATGCGCCTCCATGCTTATGAAAGTGCCAAAATATACAAAGATCGCACCAAACAATGGCACGATAAGCGCATTATCATGAGGGATATGAAGGTAGGCCAGCAGGTGTTGCTCTATAACTCTAGACTTCGGTTATTTCCTGGTAAGTTGCGCTCTAGGTGGTCTGGACCATTCACAATCAAGGAAATCTTTCCTCATGGCGCGATTGAAATAGTGGATGGTAAGTCGAATCGAAGTTTCAAGGTAAATGCTCAACGTTTGAGAAGCTATTATAATGAAACCTTTGAACCCATCAAGACTACAATTGGTCTTGCTTAGCCTAAATTAAGATAAGTGCGTCGAACTTAACGACGTTAAACAAAAGTGCTCATGGGAGACAACCCATCTATTTTTATTAAATTTTCGTCCATTTATTTATTTTTATTCCCTATTTTATTTGTCAAAATACCAAATTTTCTCCATAAGTGTTCTTTTGTTTAGTTAAGAATTTTTGTAGGAAAAAGTGGAAATCCAGAACCAAGCACGCCCCAGCCGTGCTGGGTGGCACGCCCGTGCCATGAGAGGTGAAGCCAGCACGCCTCAGGCGTGCCCATCAGCACGCCCGTGCCATAGAAAAGAGATTAACACACTTGAAGGTCAGAGGAGAGCACGCCCTAGCCGTGCTAAGTGGCACGCTCAAGTCGCGCTACGAAGCAAGTCTCAACAAAGAAAACGCCCAAGTCGCGAGCGCGACATTCACAAGCGCGGGCGCGACAATTAGAAAAGAGAGTCAGAAGATTTGCAAAGAAAAGTCGTGAGCGCGACATTCATATACGCGGGCGCGAGCTGAAGTCACGAGCGCGACATTCATATACGCGGGCGCGACAAGCAGATCTGAGTGTCAGAAGCAATTGGACCAGAAGACGCGAGAAGGCGCGAGCGCGATATTCATATGCGCGGGCGCGAGAAAGCACCTTTGAGAGGCAGAAAGTTTGCCAGCAAAATACGCGAGCGTGACTTTCATAAGCGCGAGCGCGAAAAGAACTTGAGAGGCAGGGACAAGCACGTCCCACGGCGTGCCAGATAGCACGCCCGTGCTATTCACAGACACTTTTCAATACGAGAGTCAGAGAAGAGCACGCCCGTGCCAGGTACGCCCTTTCTTTCGTTTTGCAGGTCAGAGGAGAGCACGCCCAGGCCGTGCTTATCAGCACGGCCGTGCCACGATCAGACACCCTCATTTATTGGCGCCCCTATTTAAAGAGCACGCCTCCAACCGCCCCACTGTCCATCTCGCACGCCCTAGCCGTCACCTCTTCTCTCTCAAACTTTCTCTCTTTTTCTCCTTTCTCTCTCAAATCCAACACCCTCCACACCAAATTTTCAAATAATCATCTCCAACCATGCCTCCTAGATACAAACGTAGCAGACCCGCATCCTCAGTTGCCGCTCGAAAATGCCCAACTGCGCGATCCACCACGACTCCTTAACCTCCTTCACCTCCAGCAATTCCTTTCGACTTTGCCTCATCAGAACAACAAGAAAGGTACACAAAATTATCTCTTCGGCCTATTTTACCGAATCGATTCATTGATGAAGCTGCTTTAGCACAAGTGGGTCTTAGAGATATTGTGTTAGAACCTCTTAGGCGAATAGGGTGGGGACAGTTTCTTGAAATGAAGGACTTAGTTTATGCTCCATTAACTCTAGAATTATTAAGTTCCTATTCATATTTTATCCGGTTTTTGCCTACATCTCCACCAAGCAAAATTCGTTTTAGGCTTCTGAGCCAGGATTTTGAACTGTTTGTGAATGAGATTAGCCAAATTTTCGGATTCCCCACAGAAAATAGTCAAATTCAAATTTCTAGTGATTTTAGTGCACGCAATACTTGGCAAGAATTTACCGGTGAAGTAAATTATAATCCTAGATATTCGAAAGCGTCAAAATTGAAAAAACCTTCCTTGCGGTATATTCATAAATTTTTGTCAAATACTATATTTGGAAGGAGTGAAAGTGATGGGGTGTTAGGTTTGAATGAGCTATATTTTCTATGGGCAATTGAGAATGGAGTCTTGTTGAATGTTGGGTATTGGCTCTGCCAGAGATTTGCAAAGGTGGCTCGAGCCGACAAAGGAGCTATAATGATGGGGTGTTTTGTAACCCGAATTGCTAGATATCTACAGGTTTGGAACCCGGCTAGGCCAATTTATGATAGTGTAGGAGGGGGGTGTGGTACCAGGCTGGATGTCGATATTATGATTCATATGAAGTTGATTGAAAAAGTTGGTGATGCATATCGAGTAATAGGTGCCCCAGAGAATGATTCTGATGAGGAAGAAGCCGAGGCTGCAGGCGGTGCTGACATGGAGGAGGATATCCCTCCACCTTTTACTTCTTCTTTTGGTGCAGGTACATCGGGTGCTGGCCCATCGTTCCAAGGCACATCCAACATGTCAAATGATGAAGTCCTTGCAAGGATGATGTCTCGAATGGACCTCTTTGACACGCGCCTTAGCAGAATGGAAACAATGATCACAGACCATTTCCAGTCCATTGAGATCATGAATGGCAATCTTGATTCTAAGATGGACACCATGCAAGGACAACTGCAGACCATCCTCCAGTTTCTGCAGCCACCCCCACCACCAGAAAATTGATGGATTTCTCTTTTCTTTTCTGTTTTTGTTTCTGTTTCTTTTGTTCTAATACATTGTCGTGGTTGTTTTCCCTTTTAACTTGTTTATTTGTTATGTGGATCTTTATAACCTCTTAGTAGTTTTTGTTCTTAATGTTTAGTTGCTCCTTTAGCTAAGACACTTTCCACCACCTTTCTATTGTATTGTTCAATACAATGTTGGTAAGTTTTTCTTCTTCTCTCTTACTGCTTTTCTTCAAGTAATGAAATAAGTTTGGGGAATTTATACACATTGGGGACAATGTGATTGATTGAATTGGGGGAAGGGAATTTTAGCTAAAATTTTTGTTGTTTTTGCTTAACATGGTTGGAATGATTACAAGTAAGCTTGAAGATTCTCATGTCTAGTAATAAGTGTTAAACATAATTGATTCTCAATTCTAGCATATTTAAGTTTTGAATTTGAAATTTTGATTTAAATATGTTCATTGATCTAAATTATTTATTTCTAGAGTTTTAAACACTGATTTTTATGAGAGTTATGATATATAGGTGTGTTTCACTCTAAAGTATTTTAAACCTCGGCATTCCTAGAACAAAACTTAGAAATCCCTTCGAGGCGAAAAGTTTAAATGTTTACGTTTTGAAAGAGATGATTTAGGCAATTTTTTGTTGAAACCTATATTTAGCCTAGACCACCTAAATTAAAAATATGACTCTTGAAACCAACTTTGAAGCCTAAAAACCGTAAATTTTTCTTCTTCACCCTCAATAAACCAAGCCATTAAAACCAAAATTCAATTTTCCTACCCTAAGTACAAAGGATTGTATGATTGAAAGATTCGATTTTTAATTAGAATGTAGCAACAAAAGAGGGAGAATTCATCAAATAATACTAGCAAATAAAGAAAAGAAGAAAGAATCAAGAAAGAGGCACATGAAAAGCAATCAAAAGAATTCAAGAAAAATAGAAAAAAAAGGGCAAGGAAGAAAAGTGCCAAAATATTAAGAAAAGACCTTGTCCAAGATGCCTCTAGCTAGTAAGAAAATTTCAAAACAAAGACACTCCCTAGAACTAGAAAAAGTTTAATTAAAATAGAATCTTGAATATTATACATCCTTTTGTACTCTTGTCTACATTTTATCCCTTTCTTTGATCAAGCAAAAGTTACACCAAGAAAGCCCCATTACAACCCAAAATAAAGACCTTCTGATCTTTTAATCGTATGCATTTATATCGTGGAGAAATGATGACTAATTCTGCATATGGGAATGCCACTTTTGCTCTATAAATTGTCTTATTTTTAAATGCTTTAGATGATTCATGTCCTGTTTATCATAATTTGAATACGTATTAGTGTTGACAATCTCTTTAAACTTGTATTTTACTCAATGAACATGTTTTCTTCAAGAAATAAAAGACAAGCTTAAATGTGAATAGCATGGAGAACAATTGAGTCTATCCACTTATTTGCTAATCATGATATATTGAAAAGTTTATTGAGATCATCTTCAACCATGGTAAGCTAGTCATTTTCTTTTAGTTTTTTTTCTGCTTGAGGACAAGCAATGGTTTAAGTTTGGGGAATTTTGATAAGTGTAAATTTTATAGTGTTTTTAATATAGTTTTTATTAGAATTTTAGTAAGTTTTTACTTCTTTAATTTAATTTTAAATCACTTTTAGTATAATTGTGTTTAAAAGCTTCCTTGGTCTTTAATCCGCTTGATCTAAGAGAAAATTGCAGAAATTTGGCGCAGAAAAGAACTTTAGAATGCAAGGCACTCAGCTTCTAGCACGCCCAGCCCGTGCTGGAAGGCACGCCCGTGCGAGAAGCCAAGTAAACCAAAGGAGAGACAGAAGAGAGCACGGCCCGGGTGTGTCAAAAGGCACGGCCGTGCTACAATGGGACCAGGGCGTGTCAAGCATAGCACGCCCATGGCAACTCTAGACAGACTTTCAGAGAAGAGCACGCCCTGCCTGTGCTCTGTAGCACGCCCGTGCCTCAGTACTTCACTAGCCCGTGCTACCTAGCACGCCCCGTGCTTCACTAGCCAGACCTCCAGACTACAGCACGCCCAGCCCGTGCCATGTAGCACGCCCGTGCTGCCCAGGCGGAACTAGCGTGAATTTAACACGCAAATCAAGCCTTTCTCACATGGGCCGACTTCAGGGAGTTTCCTAAACACACTAAACAAGACCTGGACCTATTCTTGAAGAAAAAGAAGTCCTAATCAAGAAGAAATCAAGAGCCTAAACAGTTATGATCTCCTATAAAGGATTTTGTGCTAAATAAGGATTCTATTTTCCTAAAAGGAGTCAGACTTGCCTTCAGGATCTCTATATAAAGGGAGGAACTTCTCATAGTAGGGGATCTCGTTTTTTTTTGTACAACACTTTACATAATTCTCTTCTTCTCAAAGATTTCAAGCTTCAAATAATTGTGCTAAGATTCAAGGAAGCCATCAACATAGTTGTGATATAGTTTTTATTCTAAACTCTTCATCTTGTTTCTTTCTTTATTATTGTCTTTAAATATAATGAATGATTCAAGTATGATTGAGCTTAATTTAATTACTATGTCTAGCTAAACTTTTATACTAGGGATTTGATGTAATTTAATTCGATTCCAGCTTATAATATTAGATTTATTTTTCTTTGTTCTTGTTATAACTTATTATTGTGCTTAAGGCTTCCGGGCAGAAAAATTCCCCTGGATTGAATTATTTCAATAATCACATTCGGGAGAAGGGTTATTGATATGAACAAGGTAATAATTTACTTGAGAATAATAACTTGATGTGAAAACTATATGGTTTGACTCAAGGGGGGTTTTCATAAGTTAATAAAGTATTAAGTTGTGAATTCATAAAACAACCATAAAACCTAATGATCTGATTCATGTTTAATTTCACTTTTAACATAGGTGATTAAATTGGATTAGAATAGCTAACAATAAATCGGGAGAGCTTGTTAGTAACCTTAGGGTTGTTTTCTCCTACTTGAACAATTAAACTTGATTAATGAACTAATAGAATAAGCTGGATAGAATTAAATGAAATCAAATTCCCTAGTAGCTTAATCCCCTGATTTCTTTTCACCTAAATTTTGTGTTTGATCTCTTTTACTTTGAATTTTATTTACTTTACAGCGAATTCCTTTTATCATCGTCTAAATAATAATAGGTTAACATAATTTTGGTAATTGATAAACAATCCCTGTGGATACGATACTTTCTTACTCTATATTACTTGTTGCGATTTCGTACACTTGCGAAAAACGCTGTCAGTATGCTGCAATTGCAAGTAAAACGTCAAATATTTCTTTCTTATATTTGTTAGGTTCGAGTCTGCACAAGAAGGTCCAACCCTAATAGGAGCACGGCTCATCCTAACAGATTTAGACGGTGGTTCTATAACTAATGTATTTTGACTGTTTATCTAATATAACAATCTTTTGTTCTAGTTCCATCTTTAATGTATGTTTGAGGTTCTTGAACTTTTCAAGTTCTATCTGGCTCCCACTACTTCCTTTGAGGACAAATTCCTTTTCTAGAAAGGTAGCATGTCTTGAGATAAACATTTTTCTTTCAACAGAATGGTAGAAATAATATCCAATAATTTCTTTTAGATATCTCACTAGCTTACATGTATCTATTTAGCTCATAGTTTATCAGATCCCAAACGCTTCACATAAGTGTGTTGGCCCACATCTTATATGAAATCTTATCAATATATTTGGATAGAACTCTATTTAGAAGGTATATCGCATTATTAAAGGCATATCCTAAAAAGGATGAAGGTAATTCTACAAGACTCATCATGGATCGTACTATATCTAATAAGGCACGATCACATTTTCTAATAGATAATATCTGAGTGCTTAAGTATTTTCTGCCTCGCTTGAATCAAAGTGTTTTAATACCTTTTAGTTAGTTTCTCAACCTCATTTCTGAATTCCTTAAACTTTTCAAAAGTTCAGATTTGTGTTTCGTTATATATACACACAACCATATCTAGTATAGTCATCAGTAAATATAATGAAACATTCATATCCACCTATAGCTTGGGTAGTAATTGGTCCACATACATCTGAATGTATTAGGTGCCAATAGTTTTTTTTACCTTTCACCTTTTCACGTAGAGGGGTATTAGACAGGATTCACAAGTTTCATATGATTCATAATCAAAAGGTTCAAAATAACCTTTTTATGTAACTTAGTGATTCTTGTTTCATTAATGTGACCAAATCTATAATGCTAAAAATATATGATAAGTTTTATTATCTATCCAAGGTTTCTTGATGTTTATGTTGATGAGGAGTCTATCAATAGAAACATCATATGAATCATCTGTATTGATTCAAGTTCTATAGAATATCTTTATTATAAAAAGAACAACTACTATTCTCAATAACAAAATTTGAATCCATTATTCAAAACTAAATATAAAACTAAAATAATATTTCTACTAAGTATTGAAATAAAATAACAATTATTTATTTCTAATACTAAGTCAAAATATGTTCCTAGAGCTAATGCAGTAACCTTTGCTCCACTGGTCACATATAGGTCCATCTTTCCTTAATATTCTACTTTTCTTTAGTTCCTACATGTTATTATTAATAAGATAATCACATTAGGTATCTAATACCCAAGAACTAAAAGTAGAAAGAAAAATTTCAATCATAAACATACTTGAAGTAGAAGCTTCAACAAGCTTCTTTGCTTTCACAATCGTGAGATATTCCCTATAGTTCCTCCTCTAGTGGCCATCTTTGCCACAGTGGTGATAGGTACAATTTTCTTTAGTTACACCTCCATTGGGCTTTAGTGCCTTCTTTTTATTCTGCTTCTTCTTGGGCTTTTTCTTAGCCTTAGAAGATCGAACTAAAAGTATTGGAGCTGTATCCTTCTTAAGGGCTCCTTCAACAGTGGTAAGCATACCAAGCAACTTAGGTAAGAAAGATCCAGCTTGTTCACATTAAAATTCAAAACAGAATGTGAAAAGCTGGGTGATAAGAACTGTAAGACTAAGTCAATACTCAACTCATGGTCCATGGCAATGCCCAAGTGGCCCAATTTTTCAATATAGCCAATCATCTTCAGAACGTGAACAGGAACTGAAAAGCCTTCTACCATCTTATAGCAAAACAATTCCTTAGATGTCTCATACCTCTCAGACCTACCTTGAGAGTAAAACAGCTCCCTGAGATGCAAGATAATGGTGCAAGAATCCATATTCTCATGTTGCCTTTGAAGTTCAGGACTCATGTTGGCTAACATCACACATGTTGCCTGCTCGTCGTCATCAGTATGACGAATGAAGTTATTCCTTTCTTCTTCAGTAGCATCATCAGCGGGAATATTAGGTTTGTTCTTGTTTTCGCACCGCCCCCGAGAGACCCTAAAAACGCTCGATTTCTTTTGATTTATGTTTTGTTTATTGTTTGTTTTGGAAATATGGTCTTTATTAAATGGTGACAAAACCTTTTAGGAACACGATGCCGATAAATCGGTCTTATAAAACATTTTGAGTCGCCACCCATCATTTCGGCAATGGGACCGTTTCCAATTAAAAAAGACTTCATTTAACCCAATTTTATTTAAGGCCAATTATTTTAAAAAGACTGGTCAGACGCACCAAATGCGATTCTGGATAAGGGAATTGGGTACGTCGACCCATTGGAAGTCGACGCCCGAAAAACCGGCCTCTTTTAACCTATAATTTTTAATTTCATTTTATTTTAGAAAAAGCCAATTTATTTACATAAACCCAACCCGAATAAATCAAACCGAGTTCCTATATGGAAAATCGTTTAATCGTCCCAAATAAGTTCATTCATTGCATTCATAATCATTCAAACCACATCAGCCATTCATCCTATAGTAATCAAATCAAAATAATTTAAAGACCTGCTCTTGCCTTATGGTTAAAGGCGGGCCATAAACCGAACCTAAAATACATTCTACCCAATTAAAATACAATAAACCCTAAAATCCCATAATCATGCATGATAAAATATTAACCTATTTGATTTGATTAAACTATGATCTGCCCATTATTGGTTGTTTCTTGAATCATAAAAAGAAATTGAACATTTATTTAATTACACAAAATAAAATAAAATAAAATAATGAGTTTATTCTGGAACCTTAGAACAGTCGCGTCTGTGAACCCCTACCCCGAATGCATAGGCATATGATGCATATGACAAAGGGCAGAAATGCACGTGAGTGTGTTAGAGTCGCCACCTTGTTTAATTATTTTAGGGTAAACTAGGAAAAAACCCTAAGTTAACTCCGATTTTAATTAACCTAATTATTAGATTAATTATCCCAATGTCTAAGGCATGGTGTGCAAACCCGAGGTGGATCCTGAGTGTGAATACCCAAATTTTGAGGCTCAAAGAGCCAATTTTCCCGGACTGCAAATAGTCCGACCGGACCAAAGGCCATTTTGGAAGTTCACCGAAAGTATGCCAATATGGTACTTGAAACGTCCGGGATGTCGCGAGGATCGCGAAACTGGTTTCAAAATATTTTTTGGAGGTCCGGAACTCCAGAAAAAGCCCCCAGAGCGTCAAATTAGCAAAGCCACTTGACACGGCGGCTCTCCGGCGGCCCCGGCCATCGACTCCGACAGTCCCGCCCGCCGTAGGTTCGGCGGCTCGGCGGCCCTGGCCGCCGGTGGCAGGGCCGCCAAGCCCCGGCGGCCCGAGCGGCCGACCTAGCGGCCTAGGCCGCCGAAACAGTCCGTTTTGCCTATAAATTGGCCTCGAGGCCCTCCGTTTTCCTCACTCATTCTGTGTTGACGGACGCTCCTTCTCCCTTACGCTCCTTGCTATTCTTTACCGCTTTTCTGCATTTTTTTTAGTTAGTTTTATTGCTTTCTTGTTTTGTTATTTGGTCACTAAAATTAAAATTAATTAACATTCCCTTAACGAGGAGCTTAACCTGGAGTTGAGAAGTGGCCGACGATTAAATCAGGTACATAAACTAAACTCTGCCTATTTAATTTTAAACACTTCATGCATGCTTCTCTTCTACTCCTAAATTCTACAACTGCATAAATGCATTCATGCCATCATTTAGGCAAATAAACTGCCTTAATTAAATATAATTAAGCTTGAATGCCCAGTTAATTAATAATCGTGGTATTCATGCCAAAATCCGACAATATCGGCTAAAAAGACCTAGTTAATTAATAACTACGGTTAATTGCCTTTATTTCGAACAGTCCGGCTTAAGTCCAATTAATCAATAATTGTGGCTAAAAAGCCTTAATCAATCACGTTTTGGCAACAAATTGCCTACAATTAAATCAACCACATTTTGGCAACAAATTGCCCACGGTTCAATCAATTTTTGGCAAACAAATTGCCTATAAATTAGATTAACCACTTTTTAGCGACAAATCACTTAAATTAAAGTTTTGGCAAAAAGCGTTAAAATCAATAATTTTGGCGACAATCGCCTAAAATCAATCATTTTGGCAGTCAAATTGCCTAAATCACTCTTTTTGGCTAAAAGCCTTAAAATCAATCATTTTGGCTAAAAGCCTTAAAATCAATCATTTTGGCGACAATCGCCTAAAAATCAATCATTTTGGCAATCAAATTGCCTAAATCTTTTGGCTAAAAGCTTTCAAATACCAACTTTTGGCACAAATGCCTTAATCATTTTGGCGACAAATCGCCTAACCAATTTTTGGTAATAATTGCCTAAATCACATCAAACTTTTGGCAAAAATTGCCTAAATCACTCTTTTTGGCTAAAAGCCATTAAAATCAACATTTTTGGCATCAAATGCCTAAAACATTAAATCAATCAGCTCTTTGGCAAAATGCCTAAACAAAATGCACAAAGCATACACACACTCATGCATTAAGCATACCCATTCAAAGCCCTTCAAAGAAGGCTTATCGAACTACGTTGACTTTGATCTTCCATTCGAACGGAAGTACGTAGGCACGTTCGGGATTTAACCCCGAGCGGCAAGTCGAAATCACTTTAAATTGGTCTAGATTACATTAATCACCTTGCAAAGCATTCATTCATGGTTAGTTCATCAGCATGACATAGTCTCGGGATCCACCTCGGGTTTGCACACCATGCCTTAACATTGGGATAATTAATCTAGTAATTAGGTTAATTAAAATTGGAGTCACTTAGGGTTTTTTCCTAGTTTACCCTGAAATAATTAAACAAGGTGGCGACTCACACATCACGTGCATTTCTTCCTTAGTCACATGCATTCTCACATGCATTTGATGTTCGGGGGAGGGGTTCACAGTTTGGCGACTCCGCTGGGGACATTATGTAATCTTTTTGCATAAGTGGACTACAATTGCTGCATAGACTAACCGGCCCTTCTTTAGGGCATTATTTTACTATGTTTTGTTTTGCAGGGTACCTTGACATGAATCGAGTGTTCTTTCTTTAAGAATACTTGATGAGAAAATTTGAACTTAATTGACAAATTTGATTAAAACATTTAAATTTGTTGATTTATTTGCACGATCGAGAATCTTTTTCTCCATTGCATAAAAAATGAATTTCAAATGAATTTCTTCTCCCTCTATTCCAACTTTTGAGTCTGGATAGCAAGTAGCGCTGATCGGCAGGTCTCTTTGATTATGTCGACGGACAGCCAAAGCATCCTCCCTGTTACCGCATGTTGACGCGTGATTTTATGCCTCCACCTGACCCGATGATGATATGAGGACAAGGGATAAGGTATCACGATGAACCAGAAGTGTTTGAACCATAAATTGAACCAAACCGCCCAAAGGTATCTGACCCGTGTTAGGGCTGCGTCACGCAGCTAATACCTGCGTGACGGCACTCTTAGCTGCGTCACGCAGCTCTAACAGGACTGACACCTCTGGCGCGCGCCCGTGCAACGGCCTGCACTGTTTGTATGGATACGCGGCAACTGTACGAAAAGTAAGTTGCGTCACGCAGCTTAAGGGTGCGTCACGCAGCTTATGGGTGCGTCACGCAGCTTCTACCCGCGTGACGCGACTGCTCTGTTGCCCTAGCCATATAAATACAACATTTTACAGCAAAAAATGGGACTTTTGACACTTTTCTCTCATTTTCTCTGGACTTCAATATTTCAAGCAGAGATTTTTAATTCACGGCTAGGGTTTCTCCCCCAAGAACTCAAGTGAGTAACCTTGAGGAAGATCAAGCCATTAGATATATAGATTGAAAATTAAAACACACAAAAAAAAGGAATGTAAAAAGAGTAAAAGAGAGAAAAGGAAAAAGAAACGTTTATTTTCCAAAAAAAACTTGACAACAACACTTCTGGGATTGTGAAGCAGTGTTCCTAAATCAAGCAAAGTGCATGCAATCCTCGAATCTGAGGGTTAGGTAATCATTTAAACCTTCTCTTAACTTGGATTGGACCACCTGCGTGACGCAGCTGTTCACACACTCAGTTACTTTTTGCTTTATATTCGCATTTAACGTTTCACTGTAAATAAATAATTAATATGTCGGAATATTTTGAATAAATCACGAACAGCTCCGTCACGTAGTTAGGAGTTCCGTCACGCGACTGTTCTTCGTAGAACAGCTGCATGACGCAACTATTCTAATCTACAGGACCATAACTAAGAGTTCCATCACGCGACTGTTCTTCAGAGGACAGATGCGTGATGCAACTAATACAAATCCCAGAATAAAGGATAAGAGTCGCGCCACGCGACTGTTCTTCCATATAACACCCGCGTGACGCGACTGTTTCCCAGTTTCAATTTATTTTTGTTATTTTGTTTTAATTTTACTTTATTAAGCAGATTTCTTTTAATCTCAATTCGGAAAATGATCAATTATGGGCAAACTGAGTCTTAATCAAACTAAATCAATTAATTATTGATGATTATGAGATTTTTAGGATTTATTTCTTACTGTTTATCATTAATTATATCATTAAACCCGGTTTGTGGCCCGCCTTTAACCATAAGGCAAGAGCGGGTCTTTTTATCTTTATTTGGTATGTATTATGAGTGAATGATGGATGTGATGATTTATTTGTGATGAATGCAATGAATGAACCTAATTGGGACGATTAATTAATTTTCCACATAGGAACTCGGTTCGATATATTTGGGACGGGTTTAAGTAATTTGGCTTTTTCTAAAATAAAATCAGTTAGAAATTGTAGGTTTAAAGAGGCCGGTTTTTCGGGCATCGACTTCCAAAGGGTCGACGTACCCAATTCCCTTACCTAGAACCTCATTGGTTCGTTTGACCAGTTTTTCCAAAATAAAAAGGCCTTGAATAATATGGGTTAAAATGGAGTCACTTTTATAAAATTAAAAATGAAAACGGTCCCATTGCTGAAATAATGGGTGGCGACTGAAAAATCATTTTTGTAAGATCGATTTGTCGGCATTCGCATCCAAAAAGAGGTTTTTGTCACCACTTTTCCAAAATAAACATTTAGATGCACATCAAAACAATAAACCTTGATTTTTCTCCGGGGGGAAAACAGTTTGGCGACTTCACTGGGGATTTTGAACCCACTAATCCCCGGTTGTTTTTAATAAACAATTTAGTGGTTGCAATTAGGAATTGACTCTAAAAAGCCTACTTTTCTAAATAAAATTGGTTAGCAAAAGCCGATGGAAAATTATTAATCGTCCGTATGTGTTTAGTTGCTTTCTTTTTTCCTTTCATAGGATTTTTGCGTTCATTCGCATTTCTCTCTTCTCACCTCATTCTACCCGTACTACCCTTCGGTACTGGTGTTAAGTTTGATGGTGGATCTAGCCTAAACCTCGCGTTTTAGGTACATCCATCCGAGAATTAACATTACTACCAACCGCAAGCCTAGTACCTCAAAGGTGCGTCAAAAGGAGTAGGCCCAACAAAGCCCGAATCCTGTTTGCGGAACCCAGACTTTGTTAACCCAATAAGACCAAAGCCAATGCATATAGATAAAAACCTTAGTTACTTCCTCTAAGGTGCACCCGATTCTGTTTGCTGTTGATATACCGCATTCATTTCCGAGAGTTAATATCATCAATCTCAAAACCCCTTATTGGCTGTCGAGATTAGACCAATTCCTAGGAAACAGATGTCGAAATTTTTTATACCAACGGAATCCGTGTGTGGGAGAAATAAGGTTGGAAGGCATGCATTTCCCAACTCCCGTTCCCCTGTTTGATATAAACTGTACATATGTTGTGGCATTCATGCACCATGTAACGTTTTTCTTTTTCAGCCATGCATTAATAAGAGCTAATGCTCGGCATGGATGTTTGACCTTGGTTTTGAGACTGGATTTCAAATTCATTTTGAATAATACTGTGCAATCATTTATTACGAATCAATACCCGAAAGAAAAGGGAGATATAAGGGGGTTGTGATTCCTTTGTATTTTTACATTTCTCGCATTATCTGAAAATAAGTGAGAGATTAGAAAATTTGTAACAGAATAAAATGAAAAATCCTGCTTGGTGCAATATGTTCTGAGGCAAAAAGTAAGGATGCAAAAATAAAATATGCAATAACAAAATAATAAAATCCCGCTCGGAAATTCTTTCATTTCGAGGCAAAAGTTAGGGATTTGAGAGAAAATAGTTGATTGTAAATCCAAAAGGAACGGTCAACGACAGATAATGCCCGAAATGTTTAAACACAAAATAAGTTATTGTCATGTTATTCACACCGAATTTTTGGTCCAGTCGTTGAAATCGAGATCTTATTTCCATGCTGGCGTTAGCACATTAGAAATGCATTTCTCATCCTATGTGCTTTCATTTTCGCATGCATACATGCAGGACCCTTTTTAACTCAGAAAATTTCTTTACTAGAATTGATCCTTCTCGGGAAACCACTTCGAGAGCTTGGCACCGACATCCTGGTCAGCGTCTACTCAGAACATCCCCAATCCCCGAGTTCATCCCGGTCAGTTCAGTAAACTATTCAAGTTCATCAGATTCAGAGCCCGACTCAGATTCAGTTGAAATGGCAGATGATATAGGGGTTGAGCCCGGGTTTTCACAAGCTCAGATGAGGACCATCGCTCAGATTGTGGCCGCTGCTCTCGCTCAAGACAGGGCTCAAAACCAAAATACTCCCCCTTCTAGCAGCCAACCTGTGGTTGAAGAGAGGCAAATGCCAGACCCCGTGTCAGATAATCAAACTTCTGTGGGAAATGCCACACTTGTTGAGAATGATGTGCTCAAGCAACTAGCTGAGCTGAAGGAAAGATTTGATAAAATGGCTGCAATGAAGGAAAAAGACCCAGCCACCAACTTTCACATAACTGAATATGTTTTACACCCAAGCAGTTCTGCCTCATTCAAGACTTTCAAGCATACCATATTTGAAGGAGATAATGATCCCCGTTCTCACTTGTCTGAATTTCTCCGAGTGTCACAGATGAACCGGTACAACGAGGAAGATGTTCTGCGAGCTTTTCCGCAAACATTGCACAAAGACTACCGGAGATGGTATGATGGTCTAGATGAAGAGGTGTAGAAGAATTGGATCAAGTTGCAGACCGCTTTCCTTAAACACTTTAAGACTGACGAGAGTGACGAGTTTGGCTTGCGCGACTTGGAAAGTTTAAGACAGGGAAAAGATGAGAGCTTTTCTTATTACTACAGGAGGTGGAGAACGAAGCTGTATAGAGTTCAGACAAGGCCGAAGGATAAAGAATTGATCCGTATCTTCAGTAGGAGCCTGTTGCCCTTCTTCAAGGAAAGGATGTTGACCCAACCTCTCACCGATTTTGCTCTAGTTCAAAGCGCTGGCCTGAACATCGAGGAGCTGTATAAGGAAGAAAAGAAAAAGAACAGAGGGTTTGGCAACTATCGGAATTCCTATGGTGACAGAGGTGCCGGGGGCAGTAATCAGAACCAGTCAGGGAACAGTAATGCCATAGTGGGGGCAGTTAATGAGAGAGCCAGAAGAGAATTCACAGATTTAGGCAGACCCTTGAGCACAGTGCTAAGGTCATGCATCAAGAACGGAGTGTTGTCAAAGCTGCCAGTCGACCTGACTAAACTCGTGCGAGGGGGGTATATGGACAGAAATTGTGATTATCATCAGTGCAAAGGGCATTCAACTGATGAATGTTTCAAATTGAGGCATGATATTCAAGATTTGATTGACAGTGGAAAGATTATGAAGCCTTCAGACAAGAATAAGCCCAGCACCAAGAACAACCCGCTTCCCCAATATCAGTACAATTATCCATCCCGTAAGACTCAGTCAGGTGGATCGGTCAATGCGATCGGGAGTGGATTGCCGGAAGAGGTGGTATTGGCGGAAGCAGAATGGGAAGAGCGGATGTGTGCCATGTTGAACATATGGGATGACTGTAGTAGTGATGAGGAAGAAAAGATGCCTGTGAAGATCGAGATCGAGAAAAGCATCACGGTGAAAGTGGGTGAAGTACCTGAGGATGAGGACGAGCAACTACAGCTTGCCATTCAAAAGAGCCTAGCTGATCAAGAAGAACAGTGGTACTATAGCAGTGAGGAGGAAGTGAACGAGGTAGGTGTTCAAAGTTTGACCCAGAGTGGGCGAGTATACAATCCCGAGAGCAGCATGCAGGCTAAGGGGAAAGAGGTTGCTGTTGGCGGAATGAAGAAGAGAATGACAGAGAAAGGCGAAGAGGAGCCGAAAGAAAAGAAGAAAGAGGAAGAGGTAGTGAAAGGACAGAAGAAGGCTGTCGAAGTTGGAGAAAGCAGTCAGGGTAAGGCGCCTATTGGGGTGACCACCAGCTCAGTGCTGAGTCAGTTGCAAAGAACAAGAGCTAACATTTCGATCTGGGATTTACTGATAGCGTCTAAGGAGCATAGAGAAGCTTTACTTGAAGCCATGACTTTTGTCAGAGTGCCAGCTCGAATTTAAAGTGTTGATATGATCAATGTGCTACAGCGAAGAATAGGTGAAGTCACTTTCTTTGACTCAGACCTTCCACCAGAAGGAAGAAACCACTGTAAGTCGTTGTACATTCAGATCACCGTCAATGGACGAGATACCCGGAATGTGATGGTGGATAATGGATCGGTACTGTGTGTATGTCCACTAAAGATGCTGTCCAAGTTTAAAATCGAAGAATCAGAGCTCGAGCCATCAAAAATGGTGGTTAAGGCTTATGATAACACTATGCGGAATGCAAAAGGGACTTTCAAAGCGAAAATATCCATAGGGGCAGTGGGAAGCTGGGTAGATGTAGTTGTGCTTGATATCTTAACCAACTATGCTCTTTTGTTAGGAAGACCATGGCTCCACCCTTTAGGCACAGTCCCGTCCACTCTGCACAGAAAATTGAAAATTCCGTGGGGTACAGATGTGGTGACAGTCAACGCGCAATAGGATCTGAGTGTGGCAACAGTGGAAGGTTTAGAGCTGGCAGTACCGTTATCGGGTTTTCAGGTGGCAGTAATTGATGCGTCCCCCACCAAGAGCAAAAGTGCAGTGAATAGAATGAGTCCTTTCTCTAGGAAGATGATGAAGAAGATGAATTGGCAATACGGCAAGGGTCTAGGCCGGGAGTTGCAAGGAAAGTTTAAGCCTCTCTCATCGGCATTGGGGCAACAGGACAAGCGCAGATTGGGCTACTCTGAGAATAGAAAGAAAGAAAAATATGAGGTTCGGTCTCCAATCAGAGCGTCGAATGTAAATCAGATCTTCTTTGTTCCACAAGCCGAAGGGGAATTTCAGAGTAGGGGAAAACCTATCCCGGCTTGGAGATATTCATGACCGATTATGAGGAGAAACTGGTCAAGTCGCCCGAACCTTCCTTGGAACAGCTGGTGGATGGGACTGAATTCATGGTATGTATGACAGAAGCGAGCATTGAATCTGAGTGGTTGAAGAAGATATCCAAGTTTGAAGACTTTCTGGGGATTAGGGATGAAGCTTCAAAGCTGGTGCAAGAGCAAAAGGCCAAAGCGCGCATTCTCCAATCGGTTCTAGCTGCCGAAGATGCCGAAGAAGCAGAGAGGAAGGCATTGAAGGTGAAGTTAGCTGAAGAGAAGATAGAAGCCACCCCGGCGGAGGAAGAAGGAGATGCAGATGTTGATGAAGTGATCCAGGCAATAAAAGACACCTGTAATGAATGTATTGAACAGGCAGTTAATCCTGTATTTTGTTTTTCTGATGCTTGTTTTGAGAACACTATGGATGGTTTTCCTCTTTTATTTCAATCAATGGAAGTGAACTTTGACTATTTGTTTTCTTGTTTTCCTGATTGTCACGTTCATGGCATTGATTATACCACTCGCATATTTGACATAAATGCATTGCATCATTTTGCATTTAATTTAAGCACCGCCGAAGATCCTAAAATAATCGAAATCGGATCAGAATTTAAATCTGAGCTCAGACAGGATCTTTAAGAATGCATTAAAAGAAATTCAGAGGTATTTGCCTGGGGCTATGCGGACATGCCAGGAATTGATAGATCAATAGCAGAGCACTTTATTCCTACTGATTTGAGTGTTAAGCCAGTAAAGCAGAAAAGGAGAAGGGTCAGACCAGAATGGCAAGATAAAATCAAAGCGAAAGTCCAGAAGCAGTTGGATGCAGGATTCTTAGAAGTAGTTCACTATCCGGAATGGTTGGCGAATATAGTCCCGGTACTGAAGAAAGATGGGAGGATAAGGGTCTGTGTTGATTACAGAGACTTGAATAAAGCCTCACCTAAAGATGACTTTCCACTTCTGCACATAGATGTTTTAATCGACAGTGCTGCCGGAATGGGATGTAATTCTATCATGGATGGATTCTCGGAATACAATCAAATACTGATGGCTTTAGTGGACAAGCACAAGACGGCCTTCACCACGGACTTCGGAACATTTTGCTACAAAGTGATGCCATTCGGATTGAAGAACGCCAGGGCAACATACCAGAGAATGGCTACAACATTGTTTCATGATATGATCCATAAAGGGTTGGAGGTATATGTAGATGACATGGTGATCATGACAAAGACGCAGGAAGAACATGCGAAAATGTTGGAAAAGTTCTTCGCACGGGTCAAGCAGTACAACTTGAGACTCAATCCCAAGAAATGCGTATTTGGAGTAACAAAGGGGAAGTTGTTAGGTTTCGTTGTAGGACCTAATGGGATTGAGGTTGACCCCGACAAAATAAAAGCCATTCAGGACATGGAACCGCCAAGAACAGAACGTCAGGTGAGAAGCTTCCTGGGTAAGATCCAGTATATCAGTAGGTTTATTTCGAGGTTATCCATCACCCGTGCCCCAATTTTTAAGCTACTGAAGAAGAATCAGCCGGTCAAGTGGAACGAGGACTGGTAGAAGGCCTTTGACCGCATAAAGAAATACTTGATGAATCCACCGGTGCTCAGTTCACCAAGACCGGGAGAACCTCTAATCTTGTATATATCTGTAGAAGATGCAGGCGTGGGAGCAATGTTGGTACAGCCGGACGCAGCTGGAGTAGAAAAGGCTATCTATTACATTAGCAAGAAACTACTGCCTACAGAAGAGAAGTACAATCTGATTGAGAAAAAACATGCATGGCAGTAGTGTGGTCGATAAAGAAGTTGCGGCCTTACTTTGATTCCTTCAAGGTCACTTTTGTCTCCAAAATTGATCCTCTGAAGTATTTGCAGAAAACACCTACTCTAGAGGGACGGTTGTCTAAGTGGTTAATTCAGATGTCTAGCGTGGATGCGGAATTTCTAACGAAGAAAACGGTCAAAGGTCGGGCTGTAGCAGAATTCTTGGCAGAAAATCCAATTGCAAGTGATGAACTTTGGGAATTGGAGTTTCCGAATGAGTACCTACTATGCATCGAAACAGGAGCTTGGAGATTGTACTTTGATGGATCAGCCAACAGAAATGGAGCCGGAGCTGGTATTGTAATTGAAGCACCTAATGGCAAGGTTACCACGATGTGCAAGAGGCTATTGTTCCCGGTCACTAATAACATGGCGGAATATGAAGCATGCATCATGGGGATGGAAGCTCTCCTTGCATCCGGTGCTAAGGAGGTCGAAGTAATAGGAGATTCTTTATTGGTTATTGAACATGCTAACGAGAGATGGAAGGTAGAAGAAGAAAGATTGAAGCCCTATGTCGAGTATTTGTTGAAAAAGGCAGCACTATTCGATAAGATCACTTTCACTCATATAGGAAGAACCTATAACAGAATTTCAGACGCCTTGGCAAACTTAGCATCGGCTTGGCAAGATTTGAGTAAAGTTCCGAAGAAGCCATTTATCATTACCGCAGCCAATATCCCGTGTTATAAAGAACATTTTGTGAACAGATAGAACCGGAGGAAGAACCATGGTTCACGGATATTCTGAGGTACATGAAAGACGGTACTTTTTCTGATGATGCTACGAAAGAAGACCGTGCAGTTCTCAAAAAAATGGCTCTGAGTTATGTTCTAGCCGATGGTGAACTCTACAAAAGAGTGTGGGATGGAATGTTGCTGAGATGTGTGAGCAAAAGAGAAGGAGAAGACATAATGAGGAAGGTGCATGAAGGAGTTTGCGGTACTCACCTAAGCGGCATGAGTCTAGCAAGAAAAATCATGAGGCAGGGTTATTTCTGGATACGGATGGAATGTGACTGTGTTCAGTATGTGCGTCACTGAAAGCTTGCCAATACCATGACAATAAAAGCCACTTACCTGCTGTTGAACTCCACCCGACAACTCCTTCTTGGCCTTTTTCTGCATGGGGTATAGACGTCATCGGCAAAATCTCACCTGCAGCGTCAAACGGCCATCAGTACATATTGGTTGCAGTTGACTACTTCTCTAGATGGATTGAGGCTCAATCTTACAAACCCTTAACTGCCAAACATGTTGCTAGATTCATTGAACATAACATTTTCTGTCGCTACGGTGTTCCCCATCACATAGTTACAGATATTGGATCTCACTTTCAGGCAGATGTTGGCCAATTGCTTTATAGATACAAGGTTGAGCATCACCATTCTTCTCCTTATCGCCCTCAGGCTAATGGTGCAGTAGAAGCTGCGAATAAGGAGATCAAAAGAATCCTGTCAAAGATGTGTGAAAGGTATAGAAGCTGGGCTGAGAAACTTCCTTTCGCGCTCTGGGGGCATCGCACTACATTCAAATCAGTAAACAGAGCTTCTCCTTTCGAACTTGTATATGGAATGGAGGCAGTGTTACCAATAGAGCTCGAAAAGAAGTCTCTCAGGATTTTGGTAGAAGCTGGTCTGACCGAAGAGGAATGGATCAAGAAGAGATACGAAGATTTGGCGCTCTTGGACGGGAAAAGACTGAATGCTCGATTCCAGGATCAAATGAGAAAAAGAAGAATTGCTCATTTCTACAACAAACGAGTACATCCAAGGGCCTTAAAGAACGAAGATTTGGTGTTGATCAGGTTATTAGACCATGAAGCCCAACATCATCCTGGTGGAAAATTTAAACCCAACTGGCATGGACCGTTCAGAGTTCACAAACTATTAGCAAAAGGCGCCGCTGAATTGGTCACTATGGAAGGAGAACCTGTCAATCGAATCGTCAATCAAGACCAAATGAAGAAATTCTATATCTGAGATGATGATTTCGATTTAAAAAAAAAAAAGGGGGGGGGGGGCTAAGTTGAAAACCCGAAAGGGCGGCTTAGGCAAAAACTAAGCTCGCTAGGTTGAAAACCCGAAAGGGCGGCCTAGGCAAAAGCTAGAGCATAAAAAATATATAAAATAAAATTTTCAGGATCAACGCGTGGTGCTTAGTTTAAATGCAGAATTCATGCCATGCGTTCCTAATAAATGTGTGATTGGTTGCTCAATGCCATCAACCCGACTTAAAGACAAATAGGAAATCGAGTAGTTAGAGCAAATGAACATTGTATTAGAATAAACTTCCTCTACTTCTGTGTAATGCTGAAAAGAAGTAAGATTAATAAAAGATCTGAAAGTCAAAATTTTCTTACTGTTCCGGGGTTATGGTCAAAGGATGCAAAACCTTTCTCTCCGCTTACTTGATCCAAGATCGACTCATTTGATCTAAGATGTCCCGACTGTCGGCCCTGCTTGAACAATGAACTCTTTTAAGACATTGATCAGAGGGACAAACACCATTTTCTCAGTGATTTCCCTGGAAAAATCAATATAAAACCATGAATAAACCTCAACATCTGCATAGGTTCATGCATACATAAAGGAGTTACATTTGTTATTTTTATTTGATTTGTGCAGGTAATAAAACAGTCACTCCATTCTTTGTGGTTTCAAGTATAAGCTTTTATTTTTACAGAATAACTTTTACTCTATGAGTTTTCATTCAGTGACCCAAGGGCAGGAGGCCCAAATAACTAACACAACAAATGATTCCGAAGGAAAAAGTTTGTTGTATGTTGTTGATTCATGTGTGCAGGAAGCAGAAATTAATAAAGGCAGAGCCATCAAGGTCATTAATTGAAAGAAAAGCAGATACATTTAAATAAAAGCTCATGGCCCGGGTACAAAAAGGAAAAGAAAAGACAACAATTTATTCTAGTAGGGCCTATCAGTAAGGGCCAGTCCTCACAAGGCACGACATCATTGTGGGGTAAAGAACCAGTTGACATATGCGGGTGTCACGGCATCCTGCATTGTTCCTTCATCTAAATACACAGTGTTTCGATTTCGCCAACGGTCAGCCAAACTGGTTAACAGATGTGATGTTATTAGACCGCTTTCGAAGTTATGGATTCGGGGAACACGCTGTATCACCCCATACTGACGGCTGATCCTGTCAGGAAAATAGGCCATGGAACAGTCTAGATTGGCATACAACACATAGTTGAGATTCATACTTCCAGTCGTGACCGATCTAATTCTCCACCAGGGACAAATCCACCGAACTGTTGGGTTATCCCCAAAGTCGAAATGTCCTTGAGTCCGAGACCGAAAGTTGGCAGGACCATAGGTTGGAATCAAACAAGCAAGGACCGGAAGAAGCAGACTTAACTTGTCTAAAGCCCAGGCCTACAGCAATATTGGACAACCGCGATGATGAATATTGAAATTGGTTATATGAAGGGTAATATCCCTCACCCAGCACATCGTTTCCCCCATGATCATCATGAAGACAGTACGACGGTACAGTTGCATGTCATGAACTACGGTCAGAAGTCGGAAATCTCCAATTCCAGGTTGACGGTTCTTCATGGCATATACATTCAGCAACAAGAAGCAACAAGCTCGAATCCAAGAAGGATCCACGTTCATGGACAAAACATTGTTGAGAAAAGGCTCCAAAGGAAGACCTTGGTCCGTGTCTATGCCATCAGGGAAATAAACTGGACATAAGGCCATAATCTCAGCTATATTATACCTAGGACCTGTAGGTAAAGCTGGAGTTTCGTTTTGATCAGGATGATGATCCATCACGGCACACATTTCCTCGTAGGTCGGAGTCACTTCAGAGTCTTCGAACCGGAAAACCATGGTGTTCGAATTAAAATGAGTAACGAGCCAAGACAAGAAGCCATGGTTAGGTTTTAGGTCTTTGAAATACCTTAACCAGGCAAGTTGATCCATGGGGGGAATCTGCCATAGGTCATCGGAGATGGATTGGACGAAGGATGAGACCTGGCTTTTGAAGGCCATGAAAAAGGATTATTTGAGAGATCGGTCTGTGTCGAATGTTGGATATGAAGGAGGTGCGAAGTGAAACGCCCATTTATAGATGAGTGGAGGGACCGATGGGTGGAACATCGTCATCACTCGACTTAATGCCCACTGTCAGAGGTAGTTGAAACAAAAACTCATGAATGGACTGCTTAGGTCGGTAAGCATTTAAATCTGCATTGATCAATAAGAAAGACGATTTGTACAATAAGGAGGTTGAATCTTTATGACCGCGTTAATCACCCTGTCAGGTAAGTGATACGATCCACTGTTGTTTAGTGATTGATTTTTATAGTATTTCGTTTTAAGTCCATTATTTCATTCTTTCTTTATTTCATTTTATTTCATTCATTTTATCTATAATAAATTGGTCCATGGACCACTAACGAGGTGGACCGCTTTTGTAAATAAACGAGACACCGTTTTCTTTTTCGTGTTTGTATTTGTGTTTTGTTTCGCAGGAACAGGATTTCACAATTGTAAAATACAAACACATGCCACAATATAATAAAAGCAAAATATAATAAAAATGTAAATAATACCAAAAAATATAAATAGTGACTATGGTATAACTGTACAACCATCCAAAAAATAATGAAAAACTAATAAATATTCAAAATGTCCAAAAATGGCTGAGATGTGCAGCAGGACTACCGCCGCCTACGGCTAGGACCAGCAGCAGGCGAAGGAGATGGAGACGGTGGCGCGCCATCGGAAGAAGAGCCATCCTCATCCTCATCAGAAGAGTCGAGCGGGATGCCCTCAACCTCTAGCCTCGTTCGAAGCCGCTCCACCTCTGCTTGAAGCCGGCTCACGGTGCTGGACTGACGGGACTGATGCCTCCGCAGCCTACCGTTCTTCAGCTCCTGTAAAAGCAGACATATGTAAGAAAGTTTACCAAATAATAAGAAGCAAAAAAAAGGGGGGGTAGACATGTGTAAAGTTCATACCAACTCGTGCCGCTCGGAGTAGAGCCGGCCGATGTAGGATCGGGCAAACCCGAACCGCTGGCAAATCTCCTGATATCTCTGGGCCGGCACCTGCAAACAAGGAACATCCATTAAAAGACTACTCAGGTAAAATGCTTCTAACTTTGTAAATTCGGTTTATGACTTACGTGTGTAGCGTGCTCAGGGTCCAGCTGCACCGGAGGAGGAACCTGCCGAAGATCAGCAGGGATAATAATGCCGGATCTAAGGCCTAGACCAGGATCCAGCACTACCTCCATACCAGATGGAAACGGTACGTCACCCAGCACTAAACCGGCCGGTCCAGCCGGAGCCGCCGCGCCACCTGCCTCAGCCGCTGCCTCAGCTCGGTAGTGAGCCGCAGTCTTGTGCGTTTTCCGCTCCTGCATTAAGTTACAGAGAAAATAATGGCATCAGTGATTTGAAACAGTGAGAATAGTAATAACAGTAAATAAGGCTGAAGATCAACAAAGTCACCTGGATGTACTCAAAAATCTCGGGAAGCCGCGCCTGCATCCGAGAGGCGAAGTAAGAGGGAAAGTCACCTGCGGACAGGAAATCGTTCGCCGAGAAGCCTCTGTACTCTACCTCCAAGTCCTCCTGGGTCAAACCCTCCAGCAGACACATATGCCGAGGAGGGGCATGAGGTACCCTCCGCTGTGATGGAGCTACCGGAGTGTAAAAAACTCTCTCTCCGAGGAAATAGCGATCAGCCTAGTATCCTCGCATCAGCAGCCTCGACTGGGTGTGCAACTCAGCCACCTCCCGGCCCGGGTAGGTCCTCCAGGCCTCGCAGTCCCATGGAGTCAAGGACAGCTACAGAAATAAATATAAATAAGAAATCAGTATTTGTTGTGCATTGAAGTAAAAAGGGGAAAAAGAAAATAAACTAAAGATTCAGAGGTTCTTTCTGTACTCACATCAGACAGCTCCCGGTCATTAAGGAAGCTCCGCCAATACTCGGGATCCTCGCCACTAGCATAAGTGTGATGGCAGTGGGCCAGATAGCGAGGAATCCTCCTGGACTCGACCGGAGAGTCGCCACTCGGACCGCCCGGGTAGATACAGTACTCATAGGACCATACCTGCAGCAGAGAAAGAAATGACATCAGTTAGTTGGACAGTTGATAATCATGAATAAAAGGGCGAAGAGTGAAAGAATGTTACCTCCAGAGGTCGGATGAACAGCCAGTTCGACTCACCGCTACCACGGGTCCAGACATCCAGACCATGATAGAGATGAGCCAAACCGAGTGTGGCCCAGTCGAAGGACCCGACCTGGCCCAGATCCCGAAGACATGCTAGCACCGCCGGGTCTCCCTTATTCTGGGAGGTGCATAGCAGCTGAGATGAGATAATGTAGAATAAGAAGGACCGAGCGGCCTGGTCCCTCTCCTCTCGAGTATACGCAGGAGCAGCAGGTCGGGCCTCCTCCGGCAACTCCCTCCAAGCCTCCAAGGGGGTCCTGATCCTCTCGGCCCAGAACCGAAAGACCGTCTAGTAAGACATGCACCCCTGTACGGTGTACCGGGTCTGCGTAGTGACACCGAGCAAGGAACGGACTAGCTGGGCCCCAAGAGTGGCCGTCTGATACCGAGCATCCAGTGGGGGAACCGGGCCAGTGAAGCGCAGGCCAGTAATCGCAGCATAGTCCACGGGTGTGAGAGTCATCTTACCGAACCCGAACACAAAAGTGTGTGTGCAATCGTTCCACCGCTCCATCAATGCATATCGCATAGCGGGCGGAAAACGAGGCTGTGTGCGGCGCAATCCGGCGGCGTAATCTCCAAAGCCTGCAGCGACGACCCAAGCTCGCATAGGCGGGTCCAGCAGATCCCAGAAAGCAGAAGCATCAGTAGCCGATCCTCCCGAGCGGGCCTTGCCTAGATTAACTTGTAAGAAAAATTTCGATTTCAATAAATATAAGACTCACAATTGTTCATTTTCTTCTATGGCAGGAAAAATAAAAACCCAAGTTTTGGTTTGAGCCATGGCTGCGTCACGCAACTACAAAGTCGCGTCACGCGTCTACGTAGTTGCGCCACGCAGCTTTGCCCAAGTTGCGCACTCAGAAGCACAGCTGCGTAGCGCACCTCAGCACTCGCGCCACACCACTCCACAGTTGCATCACGCAACCACGAAGTCGCGCCACGCATCTCGCTAGCTGCGTCACACAATTGTTCAAGACTCTTACACATTGACGAACAGTCGCGTCACGCAACTGTTCTTCCAAAGAATAGCTGCGTGACGCAACTGTCGAAGGTACGCAGTAGTTCAATTTCAACCTAATTCCACTATGTTTGTGTTGTTTTCATGCAATTTTCAGGGCAAAACAAAGTCGCCCAGAGCTACCAACAATCAAGTGTCAACAAATCAAGTTTTAATGCAGTAAAAGAGGGTCAATTCTAAGGTTCAAGGCAAGCTAGGGTTTCTGGTGCCTCGAATAGTTGCGTCATGCAACTGTTCATTCAAGAACAGCTGCGTCACGCAACTGTTCATGGAACAACAGCCGCGCCACGCAACTCCTACCTGCGTGACGCGACTGTTGACGCAGGCCTAAACACAAAAATACAGTCCTATTACTACAGCTATGAATCAAAAGCAGTAAATAACAAAAAAAGAGAGGAAAAATTTTACTTACGTCGGACCGAAAGCCGCGCATCCGGCTCGTCTCGTACCTAACCGGGAACTCAGTACCCGGCGATGGAAGGAGCTGCAACGGCCGTGTCCCGGGGGTCAACGGATTCCGGCTCACCGGCACCGGCTAGCCATCAAAAGTCGGGATATCGGGTAGGGCCCCGAGGGTCTCCATCTCCGGAGTATAGGAGGAGGCAGGGATTTGAGAGAGTTGAGACATCTTTTTCAGTCGAAAGTTCAGAGGATTCTCAATTGCTTAGGGTTTGTGATAAGTAAAAGTGAATCGATTGAGAGTGAAAGTTACTTATAGTAAGCCATTTGGGCCAAAACTCACCCAACCGAGCCCAATAAGAACACTGGGCCTGTTATCTCTTTTCGAGCCCAACAGGCCCACACGGCCCATTTTAAAAACCCACAACAGTCCACTTCGGCAATTTGACGTTGATGTGCGGCCCATACACTTCAGCAATTTTTGTCTACTCATCGCACAGGGGGCAGAAACATCAAATTGCCCAGATTACCCCCAGTGATGATGTATTGCGAAGCTGTTCGGGACTTCTTCCCCAGTCAATGATGTTGAGTTGCAAAGTTGACCAGGATAAAATCAACGTCTTTTGGGCCGATTAAACCGAGCCTCGAAGATGCCTTTTCAAAACCGATTGGAGCTGACAAAGCCGACCAAACCGAGCTGAGTAGGTGGCCAGATCAAAGCTTTTCAAAGCCGATCAAACCGAGCTTTGAAGACTTTATCATCAAATCAACGTCTTTCGGGCCGATTAAACTGAGCCTCGAGGATGTCTTTTCATATTCAACGGAAGCCGACGAAGCCGATCAAACCGAGCTGAGAAGGTGACCGGACATTCAAAGCCCTTCAGGCCGATCAAACCGAGCCTCGGAGGTGTTTTCAAAGCCAACCAAACCGAGATTTGAATTCATTCACATGTTGGATGGAAGCCGACGAAGCCGATCAAACCGAGCCTAGGAGGTGACCAGATGATTGATTCAGCATCTTTCCAAGCCGATCAAACCGAGCTGCGGACGATTACCTGATAGAAGGCGCGTCAATAGACCACTTTAATATTAATCGTTTATACAATTAATGATAAAGTGGGGGGGCAAACTGTTGACGCGTGATTTTATGCCTCCACCTGACCCGATGATGATATGAGGACAAGGGATAAGGTATCACGATGAACCAGAAGTGTTTGAACCATAAATTGAACCAAACCGCCCAAAGGTATCTGACCCGTGTTAGGGCTGCGTCACGCAGCTAATACCTGTGTGACGGCACTCTTAACTGCGTCACGCAGCTCTAACAAGACTGACACCTCTGGCGCGCGCCCGTGCAACGGCCTGCACTGTTTGTATGGATACGCGGCAACTGTACGAAAAGTAAGTTGCGTCACGCAGCTTAAGGGTGCGTCACGCAGCTTATAGGTGCGTCACGCAGCTTCTACCCGCGTGACGCGACTGCTCTGTTGCCCTAGCCATATAAATACAACATTTTACAGCTAAAAACGGGACTTTTGACACTTTTCTCTCATTTTCTCTGGACTTCAATATTTCAAGCAGAGATTTTTAATTCACGGCTAGGGTTTCTCCCCCAAGAACTCAAGTGAGTAACCTTGAGGAAGATCAAGCCATTAGATATATAGATTGAAAATTAAAACACACAAAAAAAAGGAATGTGAAAAGGGTAAAAGAGAGAAAAGGAAAAAGAAACGTTTATTTTCCAAAAAAAACTTGACAACAACACTTCTGGGATTGTGAAGCAGTGTTCCTAAATCAAGCAAAGTGCATGCAATCCTCGAATCTGAGGGTTAGGTAATCATTTAAACCTTCTCTTTTCATTTTTAGTCATTCGTTTGTTAAAAATCTCATTTTCCTAATATTTAGTTAGTTTGGTATTGGTTAAACGTCATTTTGCCCATTTCTGAGTATTTCTGAGTTGTGTTATATCACTGTTAACAAAAGAGAAACGTAAAAAGGGTAGTTTGAAAGGTAGTTGCGGACCAGAGCAGCCGCGTCATGCAGCTACTACCTGCGTGACATGACTGTTCATGTCCAAAAGCCCTTAACTTGGATTGGACCACCTGCGTGACGCAGCTGTTCGCACACTCAGTTACTTTTTGCTTTATATTCGCATTTAACGTTTCACTGTAAATAAATAATTAATATGTCGGAATATTTTGAATAAATCACGAACAGCTCCGTCACGTAATTAGGAGTTTCGTCACGCGACTGTTCTTCGTAGAACAGCTGCGTGACGCAACTGTTCTAATCTACAGGACCATAACTAGAGTTCCGTCACGCGACTGTTCTTCAGAGAACAGATGCATGACGCAACTAATACAAATCCCAGAATAAAGGATAAGAGTCGCGCCACGCGACTGTTCTTCCATAGAACACCCGCGTGACGCTACTGTTTCCCAGTTTCAATTTATTTTTGTTATTTTTTTTAATTTTACTTTATTAAGCAGATTTCTTTTAATCTCAATTCGGAAAATGATCAATTATGGGCAAACTGAGTCTTAATCAAACTAAATCAATTAATTATTGATGATTATGAGATTTTTAGGATTTATTTCTTACTGTTTATAATTAATTATATCATTAAACCCGGTTTGTGGCCCGCCTTTAACCATAAGGCAAGAGCGGGTCTTTTTATCTTTATTTGGTATGTATTATGAGTGAATGATGGATGTGATGATTTATTTGTGATGAATGCAATGAATGAACCTAATTGGGACGGTTAATTAATTTTCCACATAGGAACTCGGTTCGATATATTTGGGACGGGTTTAAGTAATTTGGCTTTTTCTAAAATAAAATCAGTTAGAAATTGTAGGTTTAAAGAGGCCGGTTTTCCGGGCGTCGGCTTCCAAAGGGCCGACGTACCCAATTCCCTTACTTAGAACCTCATTGGTTCGTTTGACCAGTTTTTCCAAAATAAAAAGGCCTTGAATAATATGGGTTAAAATGGAGTCACTTTTATAAAATTAAAAATGAAAACGGTCCCATTGCCGAAATAATGGGTGGCGACTGAAAAATCATTTTTGTAAGACCGATTTGTCGGCATTCGCATCCAAAAAGAGGTTTTTGTCACCACTTTTCCAAAATAAACATTTAGATGCACATCAAAACAATAAACCTTGATTTTTCTCCGGGGGGAAAACACCGCAAACCATCCCTAATCCTTTTGGGGGTGGCCCATGAGTATGTGTACCGTTGGACCCACGCGAAACTCTTTGTTTCACATGTGGTTAGGTATATCCATGCTCAAGGTTCAAGGGTCCCTTAATAAGCCAATCCTCTATTTGTGTCATAGCCTATAGAACCTATCCTTTAGGGCTGTATGCACCCAATGATGCTGAATCATTCCATTAAAATGAATTATATTGTGATGTTGTGCGCATTCACGCATTCATCCCATACTTCCCAAAAAAAAAAAAAATCCATTTCAAAGCTGAAAAATCACATTTTGGTCCCTGAGACTTGAAAAATTACATTTTGGCCCCTGAGACCTGAAAAATTACATTTTGGCCACAGAGGCCCAAAAAATTCTCGATTTGGCCCCGAAGGTCCAAAAATTCTCAATTTGGCCCTAAAGGCCCAAAAATGCCCAATTTGGCCACAAAGGCCCAAAAATGCCCAATTTGGCCAAAAAAGCCCAAAAGTTCACATTTTGGCCCCTAAAGCCCAAAAAAAAATTTTTCTTTGAGAACTTAAGGCCTTTCGAAAAGTCGAGGTGTCCAGCCTTAAGCATTGTACCTTACATATCACTACCCTACCTCACACTATCTCACATACCCTATGAAAACACCTTATATAGGATAGTCTAATCATTTTGACTATGGCCTTTCACAGGTACCCCTCCAAAGACCACCAGTACCCGAAACACCAACTGAGCTCTCACCCACAAGTCCAACAACCCCGACTGCACCAATGGCATCACTGTCTGACATCCAAAATCTCATGGAACAACTTGAAGCCAGAATAGAGACTAGAATGAATGAGGCATTAGCTGCCCAGAGAACTGCCCTAATAGCGGAACTAGGTAGTGGTAATGGAAATGGGGCTTCAGCTGGGAGAAATGATCCTGCTGCCTCCAATCAGGGACCCGGTGCTGCACCGACATCCTCAAACCCTGCCCTGGATGACATGCCCTCCGGAACTGCTTCTGAGCTGGAAGCTCAGAAAATGAGAGAGAATATGGAATTGTTGGAAAGGTCTATTACTGCCCTTAAGACACACAAGGAAGTGGTGGACATGGCACAAGCGAGTTAAAAGAAGTAGTCATTTCCACGAATTGGATGACAACAAACACCTTGAAAATCAAGCGCCAAGAATGGCACAAGTACAAGTGTCCTTATAAACAAGGATCATTTATCAAAACAAGGAAAAGGAAGAGTCTCCCTAAAATTCCTTATGGAGAGGAGAACCATTGAGGAAATAAGTTTCAAGTTCAGAGGAAGATAAAGTTCAAGAAAAGGAATCAAATTAACCTCAAGAATTCAAACATGGCGAAGCCACAAACTCAAAGCATAAAAGCTTCTTCAACACTCAAGCCACTCAAGTTACCACCACAATCTGGGTATTCAAAACTCTTTGTGATGAATACAAGTCATATTTCAGTCAACCAGTGGTAAAACCACTACAACAACAAAGTCAGATTCGCCTAGGGTCATCACTATCATACGAGCTCGAGTCAATAAGTTGATTCAACATCATCAAGTCGGGAATGAATCCTGTAAAGACATCAAGCTGGGAAGGAATCCCGCGAAAAAAATCAAGTCAGAAATGAATTCTGCATCAACATCAAGTCGGGAAAGAATCCTGCAAAGACATCCAGTCAGGAAGGAATCTCGCAAAGGCATCCAGCCGGGAAGAAATCCCGCGAAGAAATCAAGTCAGAAATGAATTCTGCATCAACATCAAGTCGGGAAAGAATCCCGCAAAGACATCCAGTCGGGAAGGAATCCCACAAAGACATCAAGCCGGGAAGAAATCCCGCGAAGAAATCAAGTTAGAAATGAATTCTGTATTAATATCAAGTTGGGAAGGAATCCCGAAGAAATCAAATCGGAAATGAATTCCACAATCAGCATTAAGGCGGAATTGAATTTTGCCCCAACAGCAAGTCGGAAATAAATTTCGCACCCAGACGGAAAGGAATTCCACATAACATCAAGTCAGAGATGAATTCTGCATCAGCCGAGCACGAAGTTCGCATCCCGGAAGGAACTACAAAAGACCTGATTCTCCCCATCCCCCGAAGAGTTCTTGGAGATACGTAGGCAGCCACAAAGGCGCGGTCACAAACATAAGTTTGCATCATAAATAACATTTTCTCTTTGCCAATATAAAAAAAATATTAAAAAAAAGAAGAAAAGAAAAATAAAAGCTGGAGTTGAAAACCCGAAAGGACGGCTTCAGGCAAGAATTGAGCCCGCTAGGCTGAAAACCCGAAAGGGCGGTCTAGGCAAAAGTTAGGGCAAAGAGCCTGCTAGAGTCGAAAACCCGAAAGGGCGGCTACTAGGCAAAAGTTAAGGCAAAAAAGAAAAAAAAAATAGTGCTTTCATGAATTCTTTAGAGAGTCCATTTTTGTAGGATAAACAGCAAAGTATGTCCTTAAAAAAAAAATCCCTTTCAAAGGTCTCCTTGGGAGTATATAAATCATTTTTTCCAGGAATCACCGAGTTCCTTCGAGTCAAAATTCACTATAAGAAAAATTTGAGTCTCTAAATCGAGTCTCCAATGAGTCTCTAAAATCAAGTCTCCATCACCAGTGGTCATTCCACAACGAGTCACAAAAATCGAGTCATTCTCAAAGGTTCGTTTTGAAAACGTCACTCTTTGAGTCATTCCTCGAAAAAAAAAAAGAGAAAGAGAAGAAAATGTCAATTCAATCCCCAGGGTTTCAAAAACAACTCTAAAAATGTCAAACATAATCGTTGAGAGGTAATTCTTTAATACCTCGTCTCCACTCGGACCATCGTTTCTTCGATCCTTTCAGACGAGCGATGTCATCCACATTGTCCGTTTCCTCAAGTCATATAAGTGGCTTTGTTCTCTTTGATTCCTCAATCGATTGGACAAGTACAACACCAATGTTTTGAAGTGTTCCATGGTCAGCACCATTCTAGGGGCAAGAAGTGATAAGAACCTTCACCATTCTCCCATCACAGAAGTAATCACGGAATTTTTAGTCTTTCATTAAGAAGAAATTCTATTTCAGCTAATAAGGGCATCAATTCTCTCAAGCAGGGGGCAAAATCCTCCAAGTCGGATTCAGGGGCAAGTGTTATAAAAAAAAAAAAAAAAAACATACACAACCCAGGGTGAAACCCAACCATCGTCAATCTCTTTTACACAAACCCAGGGTAGAACCCGGTTAATGGTTAACCTTTTTTACATAAAACCTAAGGTGAAACCCTAACCAATAACCAACCATTTTTTATCCAAAACCAAGCCATTTGATCATTTCGACTTTAGGTGGACCCTTGGTTCTCAAAGAAAAAAACAAAAATAAAACAAAATCTCTTTTCAAGCCCTCATTAAGAGGCAAAACATCTTTTCAAGCCCTCATTAAGAGGCAAAACATCTTTCCAAGTCCTCTAAGAGGCAAAACATCTTTTCAAGCCCTTGTTAAGAGGCAAAACATCTTTTCAAGTCCTCTAAGAGGCAAAATCTCTATTCAAGTCCTCAAAGAGGCAAAAACATCTTTAAGTTGCAAACATAAATCCATGCATTTGATCATTTCATTTGAAGGAAGAAAAAAAAACCAACAGCAGGGTTTCCTCCTCTGCCCGTCCTCAAAATTTGCTCCTTCAGACAGCCACTGGCTCTCATAAATCATTTTTATGATAGCCAGCGAGGGGCAACTGTGAATACCCAAATTTTGAGGCTCAAAGAGCCAATTTTCCCGGACTGCAAACAGTCCGACCGGACCAAAGGCCATTTTGGAAGTTCACCGAAAGTATGCCAATATGGTACTTGAAACGTCCGAGACGTCGCGAGGATCGCGGAACTGGTTTCGGAATATTTTTTGAAGGTCCGGAACTCCCGAAA
Organism: Jatropha curcas; assembly: GCF_041381405.1. Taxonomy (NCBI): domain Eukaryota; kingdom Viridiplantae; phylum Streptophyta; class Magnoliopsida; order Malpighiales; family Euphorbiaceae; genus Jatropha; species Jatropha curcas. The sequence continues at coordinate 13,217,178 of NC_143158.1, read as the reverse complement.
AAGCCCGCAGAGCATCAAATTAGCAAAGCCACCTGACACGGCGGCTCCGGCGGCCCCGGCCACCGACTCGAGCCGCCGAGCCTAGCGGCCTTGGCCGCCGAAACAGTCCGTTTTGCCTACAAATTGGCCCCGAGGCCCTCCATTTTCCTCACTCAGTCTATGTTGACGGACGCTCCTTCTCCCTTATGCTCCTTGCGATTCTTTACCGCTTTTCTGCATTTTTTTTTAGTTAGTTTTATTGCTTTCTTGCTTTGTTATTTGGTCACTAAAATTAAAATTAATTAACATTCCCTTAACGAGGAGCTTAACCTGGAGTTGAGAAGTGGCCGACGATTAAATTAGGTACATAAACTAAACTCTGCCTATTTAATTTTAAACATTTCATGCATGCTTCTCTTCTACTCCTAAATTCTACAGCTGCATAAATGCATTCATGCCATCATTTAGTTTTTCGTTCCAGAGGCTTTTCTGAGAGTTTCGGACCTCCAAAAAATATTCCGGGACCAGTTCTGCGATCCTCATAATTTTCTGGACGTTTCAAGTACCATATTGGCATACTTCCGGTAAATTTCCAAAATGGCCTTCGATCCGGCCGGACTGTTTGCAGTCCGGGAAAACTGGCTCTTTGAGCCTCAAAATTTGGGTATTCACAGTTGCCCCCCCACCGGCAACCATAAAAATGATTTATGGGAGTCGGTGGTTGTCTGAAGAAACAAATTTTGGGGATGGGCAGAGGAGGAAACCCCGCTGTTGGTTTTTTTCTTCTTTGAATTGAAATGATCAAATGCATGGATTTATGTTTGCAACTTAAAGATGTTTTTGCCTCTTTGAGGGCATGAAAAGAGATTTTGCCTCTTAGAGGACTTGAAAAGATGCTTTGCCTCTTAATGAGGGCTTGAAAAGATATTTTGCCTCTTAGAGGACTTGAAAAGATGTTTTGCCTCTTAATGAGGGCTTGAAAAGACGTTTTGCCTCTTAGAGGGCTTGAAAAGAGATTTTGCCTCTTAGAGGACTTGAAAAGATGTTTTGCCTCTTAATGAGGGCTTGAAAAGAGATTTTGCCTCTTAGAGGAGTTGAAAAGATGTTTTGCCTCTTAATGAGGGCTTGAAAAGAGATTTGTTCTATTTTTGTTTTTTTCTTTGAGAACCAAGGGTCCACCTAAAGTCGAAATGATCAAATGGCTTGGTTTTGGATGAAAAACGGTTGGTTATTGGTTAAGGTTTCACCCTAGGTTTTAAGTAAAAAAAAGGTTAACCATTAACCGGGTTCTACCATGGGTTTGTGTAAAAGAGATTGACGATGGTTGGGTTTCACCCTGGGTTGTGTATGGTTTTTTTTTTTTTATAACACTTGCCCCTGAATCCGACTTGGAGGATTTTGCCCCCTGCTTGAGAGAATTGATGCCCTTATTAGCTGAAATAGAATTTCTTCTTAATGAAAGACTAAAAATTCCGTGATTACTTCTGTGATGGGAGAATGGTGAAGGTTCTTATCACTTCTTGCCCCCAGAATGGTGCTGACCATGGAATACTTCAAAACATTGGTGTTGTACTTGTCCGATCGGTTGAGGAATCAAAGAGAACAAAGCCACTTATATGACTCGAGGAAACGGACAATGTGGATGACATCGCTCGTTTGAAAGGATCGAATAAACGATGGTCCGAGTGGAGATGAGGTATTAAAGAATTACCTCTCAACGATTATGTTTGACATTTTTTAGGGTTGTTTTGGAAGCCCTGGGGATTGAATTGACATTTTCCTCTCTCTCTCTTTTTTTTTTGAGGAATGACTCAAAGAGTGACGCTTTCAAAACGAACTTTTGAGAATGACTCGATTTTTGTGACTCGTTGTGGAATGACCACTGGTGATGAAGACTTGATTTTAGAGACTCATTGGAGACTCGATTTAGAGACTCAAATTTTTCTTATAGTGAATTTTGACTCGAAGGAACTCGATGATTCCTGGAAAAAATGATTTATATACTCCCAAGGAAACCTTTGAAAGGGATTTTTTTTTCTTTTTTTTTAAGGACATACTTTGCTGTTTATCCTACAAAAATGGACTTTCTAAAAGAATTCATGAAAACACTTTTTGTTTTTTTTTTTTTTTAACTTTTGCCCAGTAGCCGCCCTTTCGGGTTTTCAGCCTAGCGGGCTCAATTCTTGCCTGAAGCCGTCCTTTCGAGTTTTCAACTCCAACTTTTATTTTTCTTTTCTTCTCTTTTTTTTATATTTTTTTTATTTTTTTATATTGGCAAAGAGAAAATGCTATTTATGATGCAAACTTATGTTTGTGACCGCGCCTTTGCGGCTGCCTATGTATCTCCAAGAACTCTTCGGGGGATGGGGAGAATCAGGTCTTTCGTAGTTCCTTCTGGGATGCGAACTTCGTGCTCGGCTGGTGCGGAATTCATCTCCGACTTGATGTTAGCGCGGAATTCCTTTCCGTCTTGGTGCGGAATTTATTTCCGACTTGGGGCAAAATTCAATTTCGACTTAATGCTGATTGTGGAATTCATTTCTGATTTGATTTCTTCGGGATTCCTTCCCGACTTGATATTAATACAGAATTCATTTCTGACTTGATTTCTTCGCTGGATTTCTTCCCGGCTTGATGTCTTTGCGGGATTCCTTCCCGACTTGATGTTGATGCAGACTTGATTTCTTCGCGGGATTTCTTCCCGGCTTGATGTCTTTACGGGATTCATTCCCGACTGGATGATGTTGAATCAACTTATTGACTCGAGCTCGTATGATAGTGATGACCCTAGGCGAATCTGACTTTGTTGTTGTAGTGGTTTTACCACTGGTTGACTGAAATATGACTTGTATTCATCACAAAGAGTTTTGAATACCCAGATTGTGGTGGTAACTTGAGTGGCTTGAGTGTTGAAGAAGCTTTTATGCTTTGAGTTTGTGGCTTCGCCATGTTTGAATTCTTGAGGTTAATTTGATTCCTTTTCTTGAGCTTTATCTTCCTCTGAATTTGAAACTGTTGACGCGTAATTTTATGCCCCGCCTAACCCGGTGATGATATGAGGACAAGGGATAAAGTTTCACGGTTAACCAGGAATGTTTGAACCAAAAAAACCTGAATCAAACTGTCTAAAGGAGCCTAACCCACGTTAGGGCTGCATCACACAGCTACAACCCGCGTGACGCCACTGTTAGCTGCGTCACGCAGCTCTAACGGGTCTGACACCCCTGGCGCACGCCCATGCAACGGCCTGCACTGTTTGTATGGATACGCGGCAACAGTACGAAAAGTAAGTCGCGTCATGCAGGCTTACGGCTGCGTCACGCAGCTTCTACCCACGTCACGCGACTGCTCTGTCGCCCTAGCCATATAAATACTACATTACACAGCAAAAACGAGACTTTTTGACATTTTTTAAGATTTTTGCTCTCGTTTTTCTCTAAGACATAATTTTCTGAGTTTAGGTATCAAAAAACGACTAAAGCTCTTTCTCAAGAACTCGTCTGAGTAAATTTGGGATAGATCAAGTCATAGATATCTAGATTTAAAATCAAAGAAAAATAACGAAAAAGAGAAGACAAAAAAAAAGAGGAAAAGAGAGGAAAATCGTTTTGTTTTCGTAGAAGAACCTGGTGATTACATTCTTGTGACTGTGAAACATTACTTCCAGATCAATACCAACGTATGCAATCCTCAAATCTGAGGGTTAGGTAACAATCTTAACCTTTCTCTTTCATTTCTAGTATTTTACCTCTTAAAATCCCATTTTCACACTATTTGACTGGACTGTTATTGATAAAACACAAGTTCGCCTATTGTTGAACCCTTCTGGGTTGGTTCTAATCGCTTAAAATAAAAGAATACATAAAAAAGGGTAGGTTTGAAAGGTAGTTATGGACCAGAGCAGCCGCGTCACGCAGCTATCACCTGCGTGACGCGACTGTTCGTGTCCAAAAATCCCTTATCTTGGATTAGACTACCTGCGTGACGCAGCTATTCAAGTACACAGTTTTTATTTCTTTTTATACTTTGTTTAGTGTTTCACTATGAGGAGTTTCGTCACGCGGCTAGAAGTTTCGTCACGCAACTGTTCTTCATAGAACAGCTGTGTGACGCGACTGTTCTAATCTACAAGGCTGTAATTAGAGTTCCGTCACGCGACTGTTCTTCGTAGAACAGCTGCATGGCGCAACTGTTACAAGCTCCAGAATAAGAGACGAGAGTTGCGTCACGCGACTGTTCTTTGTAGGACAGTTGCGTGACGCGACTGTTTCCCAGCTTCAATTTACTTTTGGTATTTTATTTAAATTCCATGTCAATTAAGTAGGTTTTAACCCTAATCCAGGAGGTAATCAATTATGGGCAAACTAAGTTTTAATCAAACAAAGTCAATCAATTATTGATGATTATGAGTTTCTGAGGGATTTATTTTTTTTGTTATTTACTATTAATTATATTTTTAGACTCGGTTTGTGGCCCGCCTTTAACTACAAGGCAAGAGCGGGTCTTTTATTTTATTTGATATGTATTATGGATGGATGGTGGATGACATACTTTATTTGTGATGAGTGCAATGGATGGATCTAATTGGGACGGTTAATTAATTTTCCACATAGGAACTCGGTTCGATTTATTCGGGTTGGGTTCAAATAATTGGCTTTTTCTAAAATAAAATCAAATTAGAAATCGTAGGTTAAAAGAGGCCGATTTTTCCGGGCGTCGGCTTCCAACGGGCCGACGTACCCAATTCCCTTACCTAGAATCGTACTTGGTACGCCTGACCAGTTTTATCTCAAGTAAAAGGCCTTAAATAATATGGGTTAAAATGGAGTCACTTTTATAAAATAAAATTGGAAACGGTCCCATTGCCGAAATAATGGGTGGCGACTCAAAATATTTTATAAGACCGATTTATCGGCATCGAACATCCAAAAAAGATTTTTATCACCTTTTTCAAAACAATAATAATATATAAAAAGATGTTTTCGGAATCCTTCCGGGGTTCGGGATTTCGGCGAAAACAGTTTGGCGACTCCGCTGGGGATTTTGCACCCATTAATCCCCGGTTATTTTTAATAATTTAGTGGTTGCAATTAGGAATTGACTCTAAAAGCCTACTTTTTCTAAATAAAATTGGTTAGAAAAGCCGATGGAAAATTATTGATCATCCGTATATGTTTAATTGCTTTCCTTTTCTTCCTAGGATTTTTGCATTCACTCACATTCCTTGCTTCTCACCTCATTCTACCCGTATCACCCTTCGGTACGGGTGTTAAGTTTGACGGTGGATCTAGCCTAGACCATGCGATTTAGGTGCATCCATCCGAGAATTAACATTACTACCAACCGCAAGTCTAGTACCTTAAAGGTGCGTCAAAAGGAGTAGGCCCAACAAAAGCCCGAATCCTGTTTGCGGAACCCAGACTTTGTTCAGCCCAATGAGACCGAAGCCCATGCACGTAGTTCAAAGCCTTAGTTACTTCCCCTAAGGTGCACCCGATGCTATTTGCTGTTGTAATGCCGCATTCATTTCCGAGAGCTTATATCGTCAATCTCAAAACCCCCTGTTGGTTGTCAAGATTAGACCTATTCCTAGGAAACAGATGTCGGAATTTATACCAATGGAATCCGTGTGTGGGAGAAATAAGGTTGGAAGGCATGCATTTCCCAACTCCCGTTCCCCTGTATGATGTAAATTGTACATATGTTGTGACATTCATGCACCATGTAACACCTTCCTTTTCAGCCATGCATTAATAGGAGCTAATGTTCGATATGGACATTTGACCTTGATTTTGAGACCGGATTTCAAATTCGTTACGATGTGAATACTCAAATTTTGAGGCTTCTCATGTTGTTGGTGGCATGTGAAACTCTTTAAATGGAGGAAAACACGCTGCTACAGTGCCATGTCAATTAGTTTGACTTTGCTACAGTAAATTTGACTTTGCTGCAGCAACTGTGCAAACAGTCCGGCCGGACCGGAGGCTATTTCGGAAGTTCACCGAAAATATGTCAATATGGTACTTAAAACGTCTGGAATATCGCGAGGATCGCGGAACAGGTCCCGGAATATTTTTCGGAGGTCCGGATCTCCCAAAAAGGCCCTCGGAACGAGGCACGGTGTCCACACCGGCCACGGCGACGCCGGCCGCCGGCCACGGCGGCAGCAGCCGCCGGGAACGGCGACTCAGCCGCCCAGCCTGGGCGGCAGCAGCCGCCCCACTTCCTGGGCAAGGCCTGCCGCCCAGCGCTGGCGAGGCCTGCCGCCCAGCGCGGGCGAGGCCCTACGCCCCGCGCGGGACGAGGCCTGCCGGCCCTGCCATCTGGGCCTGACGCCCCGCTCTGGGTCCTGACTCTGCAGGTCGAATGCCAGCCGCCCAGCGCGCGCGGGGCCTGTCGCCCCGCTCAGTCTGTGCCTTCCCCCCTGCGCCCCTGGGGGGCACCTACCGCCCAGCTTTGCGACACCTTCCGCCCAGACCAGGGGGCCTGCCCCCCCGACTGGGAGGAGTTTTCTCACCCTCCCTCCAGGCGTCACCCCCCCCGCTGTGTGGCGGGCCTGCCCCCCTGCAGGTCTGCATCTGCCGTCCTCCCTTGCGGCACCTCCGCCGAGCCAGGAGCACCTGCCGCCCAGCCCCCCGCAGCTGCCGCCCTCCCCTCCGGCGGCACCTGCCGCCCGGGACCCGAAAATGACCTATAAATAGGCCATTTTCAGTCCAATTTTGGCACCTCTGTCTGTTTTAACGGACGAAACCCTCTCCCTCTCACGCTCCTTGCGTTTTCTTTACCGCTTTTTGCATTTTAATTTAATTTTTATTGCATTTTTATTGTGATATTTGGACATTAAAATTAAACAAATTAAATTTAATTAATATTTCCTAAGCGAGGAGCCTAATCTGGAGTTAAGAAGCGGTCGTCGATTAAATCAGGTATGTAAACAAAACTCTGCCTATTTAATTTTGGCACTTCATGCATATTTCTCTTCTACTCTTAATAATTCTACAATTGCATAAATGCATCCACGTCATTATTTTTGGTAAATAAACTGCCTTAATTAATTTGATTAAGCTTAAATGCCCGGTTAATCAATAATCGTGGTATTAAAGTTTAAATCCGACAATATTGGCTAAAAGAGCCTAGTTAATTAATAACTACGGTTCAATTGCCTTATTTCGAACAAATCCGGCTTAAGTCCAATTAATCAATAATTGTGGCTAAAAGCCTTAATCAATCACGTTTCGACAATAAATTGTGATTAAGCTCGAACGCCCGATTAATTGATAATCGTGGCATTAAAGCCTAAATCGCACATTTTGGCAAACTAATTGCCTAAAACAACACCTTTTGGCTAAAAGCCATTAAAATCACCATTTTTAGCAACAAATCGCTTAAAATCAATCTTTCGGCAAAATGCCTTTAAAATCAACCATTTTCGGCTCAAAGCTGTAAAATCGACATTTTTGGCAAAAGGCCTTAAAATGAACCATTTTGGCACAAATGCCTTAAAATCAACAATTTTGAGCGACAAATCGTTTAAATGAACCATTTTGGCAACATGCCTAAAAATCAATCAATCTTTGGCAAAATGCCTAAACAATCATGCATAAAGCATACACACTCATGCACGAAGCATACACACAATCATGCATAAAGCATACACACAAAAATGCACAAAGCATACACAAAATCATGCACAAAGCATACACACTTATGCACAAAGCATACACACGCACAAAGCGTACACACGCACAAAGCGTACACACTTATGCACAAAGCATACACACTCATGCATAAAGCATACCCATTCAAAGCCCTTCAAAGAAGGCCTATCGAACTACGTTGACTTTGATCTTCCATTCAAACGGAAGTACGTAGGCACGTTCGGGATTTCACCCCGGGTGGCAATTCAAAATCACATAAACATTTCATTAATCCATCATTTACCTTGCAAAGCATTCATCCATCGGTTAGTTCATCAACATGACATAGTCTCGGAATCCACCTCGGGTTCGCAGACTGTGCCTTAAACATTGGGATAATTAATCTAGTAACTAGGTTAATTAAAAATGGAGTCACTTAGGGTTTTTTCCTAGTTTACCCTTAAATAATTAAACAAGGTGGCGACTCACACACATCACGTGTATTTCTTCTCATTCATCATATGCATCACATGCCTATGACATTTGGGGAAGGGGTTCACAGTTTGGCGACTCTGCTGGGGATTTATGTAATCATTTTGCATAAAGCGGACTACGATTGTTGTGTAAACTAACCTGCCCTTCTTTAGGGTATTATTTTACAATGCTTTGTTTTGCAGGGTATCCTAGCACGAATCAAGTGTTCTTTCTTTAAGAATACTTGATGAGGAAATTTGAACTTAATTGAAAAATTTAATTAAGACATTAAAACTTGTTGATTTATTTGCACGATTGAGAATCTTTTTCTCCATTGCATAAAAAATGAACTTCAAATGAATTTCTTCTCTTCTGTTCAAACTTCTGAGTCTGGATAGCAAGTAGCGCTGATCGGCAGGTCTCTTTGATTATGCCGACGGACAGCCAAAGCGTCCTCCCTGTTACCGCAAACCATCTTTAATCCTTTTGGAGGTGGCACATGGGTATGCGTACCGTTGGACCCACGCGAAACTCCTTGTTTCACATGTGGTTAGGTATATCCATACTCAAGGTTCAAGGGTCCCTTAATAAGCCGATTCTCTATTTGTGTCATAGCCTATAGAACCTATCCTTTAGGACTATATGCACCCAATGGTACGAATCATCTCATTAAAATAAATTATGACGTGTTGTTGTGCGCATTCATGACATACCATAAGCATTAAAAAAAAAAAGAGAGAGAAGAGAGTGGAGGGACACAAAAATATCCTTCTGTTTGTCAGTCATGCACAGTTGGACAAAGAGTCATTCTCTCTCATATCAGCTACCCTGATACTACTATACCCTTAATTCAGTTACCCTCATACTTACAGGTACCCCCTGTTCAAGTGCCAACATTAGTGCCAACCACACCTACTGTGCTATCACCGAACTCACCAATCTCAACTGCACCAATGGCATCACTTTCTGACATCAAAAACCTTATAGAACAACTCGAGGCCAGAATGGAGGCCAGAATGGAGGCCAGAATGAATGAGGCGTTGGCTGCCCAAAGGATTGCCCTGATAGCTGAATTGGGTAATGGTAATGGAAGTGGGGCTTCCGGTGAGGGAAGTGGACCTGCTGCTTCCAATCAAGGACCTGCCGCAGAACCAACAAATCCTACCCTTAACCTGGATGACATGCCTGCTTCTGAGCCAGAAGCTCAGAAAATGAGAAAAAAACTGGACACCACCAAACAGAAAAACAATGAACCTTTTCCCTCGTTCCTTACAAGGAAAAGGACCAAGGTCGCTCAAATGATCAACCGGCCTTCTGAACAAGAACAGGTAGACATAATCATAAAGAACCTGCAGTCTGTCTACCAACAACAGTTACAAACCCAATACTTACCAACCTTCCAGTCGCTCATTGCCGCTGCTACAAAGGTAGAGGATTTAATTCAAATGGGGCAACTGAAAGAAGACTCGGGTTCCTCAAAATACGAGAAGCCTAGCCAAGCTGGCGAAGTCCATGAAATGGCAAGCATCACCCCCACGAATCCTTTACGTGTGGGCAATATGAGAAATGGCAATCGGTCAAGAAGGACATATACTGATCTCGGGATGCCAATCCTTTTGGTTTTCCGAGAGGCTGTCAAGGCCAACTACATCAAGCCCTTGGAAGCAAGGCCGCCACCCTACCCTTTACCAAGAAACTACCGAACCAATGAATACTGTGAATATCATCAAGGTCATGGGCACGAGACTGAAGCGTGCTGGACGCTTAAGAACCGCATCCAAGACCTGGTAGACGATGGTTCAATCATCCCAAGAAGTGAGTCAAACATTAGCACTAATCCCTTACCAAATCACGGGGTAAATGCTATTATTTCTGACCAGGAATTGATCGATCCTTTCGAGCTAGTCCTAGAAATGAATGACACCTGTGTCCTGGACTTGAATGACTTATCCGAAGAGGTAACAACCGAACTCGAAGTGGAAGACTTCATGCAACCTAGTCTCCTTGACGAAATTGCAGTTATCACAGGAAATGATGGGGACCAAGATCTGCTGAGCCTGATCAAGCCGAACGAAGGCCCTCTCACCAATTGGTACGCCGAGGAGGAGCGCGCTGCTGATAAACCCCCTCCCGAGTCAAACCTAGAGTCAAAATCTGTAATCAAGTCTTGTATTGAGTCTGAGTCTGACCCCGAGTCTGAAACCGAGTCAGAGTCCAGTTCCAGTCTTGAGTCATCTGTGTCGGATTTTGAAAATCCAGATTTCAAATTTGATGTAATCTTTGAAGACAATTATGTCATGATCAATAAAGGCTTGCAATTATCGACTACCCCGCGTGTCTATCTTTCCAAGCATTTCCAAGCAAAAATAATCATATAAATGAAATAAAAAATGAAAAAGAAAAAAATAATAATTGGCAAAGAAGAAAATGAACATACATACATTGCATTTGACTGTGTGAACAAGGGACAGGTCAGTGAATGCTTGAGGAAGTTTGCCAATTGTTTCATGTGGAAGGCAAGTGACATCACGGGAATTGACCCAGCAATAGTGGTGCATAAGATTCCAGTATATCCCGAGGTTAAGCCAGTGAAGCAGAAGCTAAGAAGGCTGAAGACCGAATGGTCCTTGAAAATCAAGGAGGAGGTAGCCAAGCAACTGGAGAACAGATTCATAGAACCCATTGCCTACCCGACATGGTTAGCAAATATTGTGCCAGTGCCGAAGAAAGATGGCAAAGTCAGAATGTGTGTGGACTATCGGGATTTGAATAGAGCATGTCCGAAGGACGACTTCCCCCTGCCGCATATCGACTTGTTGGTAGACCGAATGGCGGGACACGAGATGGTCTCCTTGACCGATCTTGCTGTCGGGTACAACCAAATAATGATGCATGTGCCAGACAAAGAGAAAACGGCATTCATCACGGAGTGGGGAACCTACTGCTACAGGGTCATGCCTTTTGGGCTCAAAAATACCGGGGCAACCTATCAAAGAATGGCGACGACCATCTTCCATGACATGATTCACGAAGAAGTAGAAGTGTACGTGGATGATATGGTTGTTAAATCAAAAACAGCTGAAGAACATACAACAGCGCTTGAGAAGTTCTTCCTTAGACTTCGAAAGTACAATTTAAAACTCAACCCGGCAAAATGTCTGTTTGGAGCTACATCCGGAGTATTTCTGGGGCATATGGTCAGTCGGAAGGGCATAGAAATTGATCCTTCAAAAGCCAAAGCCGTTATGGAAATACCAGCACCGAGGACGGAAAAGGAAGTTCGGGGTTTCCTAGGAAGGCTACAGTACATCAGCCGGTTCATCAATCAATTGGCTAATACTTGTGGTCCGATCTTCAAATTGCTCAGGAAAGGAGTAGCCGTAAAATGGAATGAGGATTGTCAGAAAGCTTTCGACCAAGTCAAGCAATATCTGTTATCCCCACCAGTCTTACAGCCACCAAGGCTAGGAAAGCCTTTGCTGTTGTACCTATCAGTGACAGAAGAAGCGATGGGTGCAACGCTAGCTCAACAAGCAGAAGATACAAGGGTAGAAAATGCCGTGTATTACCTTAGCAAGAGGATGCTAGAATCTGAGCTAAAATACAATAAGATAGAGAAGTTGTGTTTTGCTCTGGTAAGGGCCTGTACAAAACTGCAGCACTACCTCTCGTCTTACACCACCTACGTCTTTTCTGAATCGAACCCCTTGAAATTCCTTATGGAGAGGCCGGTTCTTGACTGTAAAATGGCTAAGTGGGTGTCGGTGCTCGCAGCTTATGATTTAAAATTTGTACAACGAAAGGCGGTGAAAGGCGGAGCCTTGGCTGATCAACTAGCAGAATTACCGGTCGAAGAACAAATGCCGGAGGTAGAATTTCCTGATGAAGACTTGGTGAACTTGGAAAGTGAAGTCTGGGAAATGTACTTTGATGGAGCTTCGAACTACCATGGAAATGGGGTTGGAGTTGTATTCAAAACTCCTTGTGGAGAATACATTCCTATCACCGTCAAATTAGATTTCGACTGCACCAACAATGAAGCCGAGTATGAAGCTTGCATAAAGGGGTTAGAAGCAGCCCTAGGAAAAGAGATAAAAGTCCTCAAGGTTTTCGGAGATTCCAACTTAATAGTCTCCCAGGCTTTAAGGAAATGGAAAATTAAAGAAGAGCGTTTGGTTCCTTACCTACAACGCTTGGATGAATTGGCTCAACAATTTGATGGTTTATCCTTCCATTACTTGCCACGAGCCAAAAATCAGTTTGCAGATGCTCTAGCCACTCTAGCCTCCATGGTCAATGTAGAAGAAGATCGAGTCATTCGACCCTTGACAGTGCGGCTACAGAAACAGCCAGCACACATCATGAATTTGGTCGACGATAAGCCCTGGTATTGGGATATACAGAATTATCTTCAGAACGAAGTTTACCCAGAGGGATCTACCAAAACTGATCAACGGACATTGAGACAGTTAGCATCCGGATATTTCCTCACTGAGGGAGTTCTGTATAAGAGAAGTTGGAACGGCCTGCACCTAAGATGCGTTGATGAGGGAGAAGCTCAAACCATCATGGATTCCCTACATAATGGGGAGTCTGGTCCACACATGCACGGGATAGCCTTGGCTCGGAAAATCATGAACCTAGGTTATTACTGGTCAACCATGAATGCAGATTACGTGAGGCACGCGCAGAAGTGTCACAAATGTCAAATTTTTGCTAAGCTGCAAAGACAACCTCCGGTCAATTTGAATCCTATTGCTTCACCATGGCCTTTCGCAACTTGGGGCATAGACGTGATCGGAAAAATCCACCCGAAGGCCTCTAACGGCCATCAATTCATCCTGGTTGCTGTAGATTATTTCACTAAGTGGATCGAGGCAGCCTCTTATTCAGTTTTAAATGCCAAGAAGGCAGCACAGTTTGTCCGTACTAACATCCTTTGTCGGTATGGAACACCGTTCGAGATCATCACGGATAATGGGTCTCACTTTCAAAGTGAATTTTCTGACCTGCTGAAGCAAAAGAAAATTCAACATCATAAGTCCTCACCCTATCGTCCACAAGCAAACGGGGCTGTAGAAGCTGCGAATAAGGCTATAAAAGTCATTTTGCAGGAGACTGTTAAAAAGCACAAAGCTTGGCACGAACAGTTACCGAATGCCCTATGGGGATATAGGACTTCAATCGGAACGCCCACCGGAGCAACTCCGTATTCTTTGGTACATGGTATGGAAGCAATATTGCCTATTGAGCTGGAAGTTCAGTCGGCAAGGATTATTCAGGAAAGCCAGATCAACGAAGCAGATTGGGCTAAGAATTATCACTTGCAACTTTTGGGTATGGATGAAAAGCGATTGCAAGCAATCCACCAAACTCAAGTCTACCAAAGAAGAATGGCACGGCATTTTGATAAGAGGGTCAAAGACCGGAAGCTGGAAGAAGGTTGTTTGGTCCTGAAGGAGATTAGACAGCCAATCATAGACCCACGGGGGAAGTTTCGTCCTCATTGGGCTGGCCCCTATGTGTTGAAGAAAGTATTGTCCGGCGGAGCCGTCATATTGACTGATTTGGATGGTTTAGAATTTGCAAATCCATGTAATTTAGATCAGTTAAAGAGATATTTTGTATAAGCATTGCATAATGTAAAACGAACTACATTAGACCTGATTCTCTTCGAAAAAAAAAAAAGAAATTATATATCGGAGATATGTAGGCAGCCCTGTTTGGGCACGGTCTAAACATTAATAAAAATCATCATTTCATCGTTCTTTCTTCTTTGCTAATAATAAAAAAATAATAAATAAAAAAAAATAAAAAAAAATAAAAAAAAACCCGCTAAGTCGAAAACCCGAAAGGGCGGCTTAGGCAAAAGTCGGGGCCCGCTAAGTTGAAAACCCGAAAAGGGCGGCTTAGGCAAAAATGGGTAGCTCGCTAAGTTGAAAACCCGAGAGGGCGATTTAGGCAAAAATCAGAGCTTGAATAAATGAAGTTGGAAAATGCTTGGAAAGCTTAATGACATGCCCAATTGAAAGCAATAAAGTCAAACAGTCCAAAGGCAAGCGGAAAACTAAAGAGACCAAGAAAAATAAATAATAAAGTCCAAATCCAAAGGAACATACATCCAAAATTTCAAATAACACCCAAAATCCAAAGCCAAAGTCCCCAACAAAAAGACAAAAGAGTTCAAACAAAGCCAAAACACCAAAAAAAAAAAAAAAAAAAAAAAAAAAAAGGGGTCCAAAAGCCTATTAGAGTCTAGGTACCCCGTCGCCTCCTTGGGGCAACGTCCTCCGAGTCATCCCCAGTTGTTGAACTCCCTCCAGCCTCGCCTGTCCGAGGACCCAACATGATCTCCTCATCAGTCCTAATCCCATCACCAGCGTCAGCCTGAGTCCAACCCTCGAGTGCACTCAGCAATGCGTTCCTCCTTAGCTTTTCAACTGGCCAGACAACGGTCATGAACCAGGCCCGATACTCAGAAGAAGTCTGAACACCAGCAGGATTAGGTAAAGGCCTAACCATCTGATGGTCTCTAACCCAAGCTCTAAGGACAGCACGGGTAACTCCTGGAGTAATGGTTGAATCAGATAACGAGTCATCCACGATCGGTACAGTCTGATCTATTCCCTTCTGCCTCATAACGCGCGAAGCACAGTACCAAGTGCAATATGCAAGACCTAAAAGGTAAACCCGAGTATGACGAAAGCTAACCTGGATAAAGCGGATGATGTCATACCAGGGTACAAACCACTGCACCTCATTTGGACCCAATTCCATTAGCCATGAAGTCCATGCATCAGCAGACGGGTATGTGATCAGAATCCTCCGCATACGATACTGAGAAGGGTTGTAAGGCAAACGGGTAGGAGCAGCAACCACTTGAAGGTGGTCCTTCAACCAAACCTGAGTAATGGATCCTTTCTATTACAAAGGCATGAACCAAAAAAAAAAAAAAAAAATGAGGGGAAAATACCTGGAGTATAATCGGGGAAACTGTCCAGTCCTCGAAGCCTAGAGCAGCTCTGTCAAGGCTCCTGATGGTTTCTGCCAGCACAATGCCGCCAATGCAGCTCATGTCCTCCATCTGTCGAATCATAGGGCAAAATCGCAGATCCCCGAAGCCTGGGTCCTTGTTAAACAAGAAACCAGATAATAAGCAAAATACAAAGCCCGCATCCTCAGCCTCATCCGGTCTGGGTCATCTGAAAGAACCTCTGAAAATTCATCAATCAGGGGCAGCAGAATTGCCTTCTGGTCGTCAACAATCATGGCCTTAGCTTGTGGCCGGCTGAATTGAAATAAAATTTCAAATGACCGAACATACCCAACTTTAACCTCATGCCTGACTAAAGGGGCATTAGGGTCACACCCTATGATAGCACAAAACTCCTCGAAAAGAGGACACATCTCCTCCATCATGGCCCCGAACCGAAAAACGTGGGCCTCAGGGTCCCAGAATCTGATACAGGCCCATAAAAAGTTCCAGTCGATCACTACCCCCCTAAGGGTAATGTAGGAGAGAGGCCATACCTCTTCAAGTTGATCTTTTCAACTTTGGAGAGACTCCTAGCCCAGTTGTGCATGCTATGATTGAAAGAAGGATTCATTCTTTGGAAAAGATAAACACAGAGAGAAAAGAAGAAGAGAGAAGATAAGGAATGAGTGAAGAACCAAAACAAAGAACAAGCTTTTATAGGAGAAAATGCACCGAATAAGGGCGGCAGCAGCCGCCGAAATGATGGCGGCAAGCAGCCGCCGAATTGCCACCGAATAACGGCGGCAGCAGCCGCCGAATAATGACAGCAACGGCCCCCACAAGATTCACATCAGGCCCCAGAGGCCCGAAAATCACATTCAGGCCCCAGAGGCCCGAAAAATCACATTCAGGCCGCAGTGGCCCGAAAAATCACAATCAGGCCCCAGAGGCCCGAAAAATCACAATTCAGGCCCCAGAGGCCCGAAAAATCACATTCAGGCCGCAGTGGCCCGAAAAATCACATTCAGGCCACAGAGGCCCGAAAATCACATTCAGGCCGCAGTGGCCCGAAAAATCACAATTCAGGCCAAAGTGGCCCGAAGAATTCACAATCAGGCCCCAGAGGCCCGAAAAATCACAATCAGGCCCAGAGGCCCGAAAAATCACAATTCAGCCCCAGAGGCCCGAAAAATCACATTCAGGCCACAGTGGCCCGAAAATCACAATTCAGGCCACAGAGGCCCGAAAAATCACATTCAGGCCGCAGTGGCCCGAAAAATCACAATTCAGGCCAAAGTGGCCCGAAGAATTCACAATCAGGCCCCAGAGGCCCGAAAAATCACAATCAGGCCCCAGAGGCCCGAAAAATCACAATTCAGGCCCCAGAAGCCCGAAAAATCACATTCAGGCCACAGAGGCCCGAAAAATCAAAATTCAGGCCATAGAGGCCCGAAAAATCACATTCAGGCCCCAGAGGCCCGAAAAATCACATTTAGGCCCCAGAGGCCCGAAAAATCACAATTCAGGCCCCAGAGGCCCGAAAAAATCAATTCAGGCCAAAGTGGCCCGAAAAAACATTCAGGCCAAAGTGGCCCGAAAAATCACAATCAGGCCCAGAGGCCCGAAAAATCACAATTCAGGCCACAGAGGCCGAAAATTCACAATCAGGCCACAGAGGCCCGAAAAATCACATTCAGGCCCCAGAGGCCCGAAAAAATCACATTAGGCCCCAGAGGCCCGAAAAATCACATTCAGGCCAAGTGGCCCGAAAAATCACATTCAGGCCAAGTGGCCCGAAAAATCACAATTCAGGCCCCTAGAGGCCCGAAAAATCACAATTCAGGCCACAGAGGCCGAAAATCACAATCAGGCCACAGAGGCCCGAAAAAATCACATTCGGCCGCAGAGGCTTGAAAATTCACAATTCGGCCTAAGGCCCGAAATTCAAAACTCGCCTAGGGTCCGAAAATTCACAACTCGACCAAGGCCCAACAATCCCAATTTGGCCCAAGGTCCGAGTTTTCGCCTTCAAAATTTGCTCCATCAGACAACCATGGCTCTCATAAATCATTTTATGATAGCCAGTGGGGGGCAACTGTGAATACTCAAATTTTGAGGCTTCTCATGTTGTTGGTGGCATGTGAAACTCTTTAAATGGAGGAAAACACGCTGCTACATGTGCCATGTCAATTAGTTTGACTTTGCTACAGTAAATTTGACTTTGCTGCAGCAACTGTGCAAACAGTCCGGCCAGACCGGAGGCCATTTTGGACAT